>NC_079431.1:21729159-21751659 GCF_026213295.1 Gadus chalcogrammus
CGGTTGGCCATTTACGTTTCGTGGCTGTCGGGCTGATTACTGCGGGATAACAATATTACGTTTATAAAAGTTCCCTGCTGTGCCGTTGTGGGTGTCACATTGACTTGGCTGCCAGATCGACTCCGGGTCCTAGACGAGCAATAATGGCGCACTTCCTGTAAACGCTGTCTTTTAAATGCGCATGAGCGTTTCATTCATTCCCATGTTATTCCCAAGTATTAACGATCTCCTTTTGTTTTGTATCTATGAATAATAATCTAATGTACAGATTATTGTTGCATATACTTGGGTTATATATAAAAGAAGAATCGGTTAACTCCATTCACTGAACGGGGCGATCCACTTTATTTCCAGCGCTCCCAACACAGAGTCAAAACAGCGACCCACACGCAGACACTTCCGTTCTCCTCCTTCAGAATAAGAGTCCCTAACAGGAACTGGGTTACATATGCATTCATCAGTGCTTTTAGAAGTGTTTCCAATGGCTTTGTTGTGCGAAAGAACGGGCTGCGTTCAATGAAATCAAAACCCAAACGGATTGAGCCTTCTTTTTATGTCCATGATTGAGCCCCGTTTATAAACAACCCTTCCGGGTTTGTCCGTTGGCTTGTGTCGATACTGTGGCATCCTGCCCCTTAAACCTCGGCCTGGGCGGGTCCGAGGTGCGGTAGTCGACGGCATATACCGCCGCCACCCACTGACTGGCGATAGAGAGCACCACTTCTCTCTCCCCAATCAGCGTGATTGGGGGACACCTGCCGGGAGGAGCGGAGGCCATCTTAAAAGGGCCACGAGGACAGACAGAAGGGACCGGGAGCGAAGGAGAGCAAGGAAGCCCACGGGGCGACAACGGACTAGAGGCTCACGGAGACCCTAAGTCATATGCATGTGGACCCTGTATACCCCGGTTGAGTGTAATAAATGCAGAGTACGGCTTTAAACCCTGACTACACGTGTCATTCGTACCTGGAACCCGCACCATCAAGCACCGGGTAACCACAATACGTCAAATGCGATACGTCATCTGTAAGCGCAGGACCCCGAGTCGATCTGGCAGCCGAGTCAATCTGACACCCACACCGTCCGGCAGCCTGAGCTGTGCGCCCACAACCTCTCACTCACTCAACAGGCGCAACACTCCCAAACTGTCAACGTCGCAACCAAGTTGATTTTGTCTAGAGGGGAGTAACTGAGCGGCCCCTTCCGAAGTGGTAGAGCCCAGGTGGGCCTTGAACTGCAATTGGTCAGAAAGACGTAACAGCTAATGACCACATTGATCTCTTGTGCAGGCTCGAACAAAGTGACACACAAGGAGTTTTTCACTCGCTCCTTGTTGCTTTGTTTTTGGTGTAGCTAGATCCGGTATGGTGTTGTAGTTTTTCCAATGTGACTAGTTGTTGCTAGACAGCAGGTGAAAAAACGACAAGCCAAAAGAGTGATAATCCTGCGTTAACGCCGTTAATAACCAATTAAACTGACAGCACTAATATATACATATATGTATATATATATATATATATATATATATATATATAGATAGATATAGATATATATAGATATATAAACACTTTATCTACTCAGAGCTGATGTTAGCAACAGATTGAAGTCAGTGAAGAAGACTCAGGCCTTCCCACCATCCCATCGAGGGTTTCCCCATTAGCTGAGTGCAGCAGAAGAAGAGAATAACAAGCAGAGCCTCCTCAACCAGAGCACGGCCTCTTCAGGGGGGTGGAAAACATCCTCGGCTCAATGCCCAGACCCCCTCGGGGTCCCGGGGAGGACCTGAATGTCTTCCCCCCCCCCCAAACTGTAATGAAAGCAGTAAATCGTGGCGGTGGCAGGACACACACGCAGGAAGGGGACCTCGCTTATTAAAGCCACCAGCCAATTTTAAAATTCCAATAATAAAGTTAATATATATATTTTATCAGACTTTCTCAGCTCCACTTCACGGGACACAATGAAATATCAGCGATATAATCCCCTGAAACCCAGAGAACGTAACATACAGACGCTGACCCTTTTCCTGGTGCTTTATTCTCCCATGTACCAGGGTGGTTTACCGCAGACATGCACACAACAGACTCCCAAACCCTGCAGACACAAACCCACCGGACCCCCAAACCATGCAGATTCACTCCCACCAGACCCCCAAACCAAACCTCGCAGACACACGCCCAGCGGACCCCACGGTGTCCACACCGTGTTCACACCATGTCCACACAGTGTTCACACCGTGTTCACACCGTGTTCACACTGTGTCTGCAGCGTGCCCGCAGCGTGTTCACATCGTTTCCACACCAGGACCGTGTTCACACCAGGGTGGTGGTGGTGTTAGTGGTGGATTGGTGGTGGTGTTGGTATAGTGTTGGTGGTGTCGTTTTGTGTTGGTAGTGTAGTTGTGGTGGTGGTGGTGTTGGTACAGTGTTGGTGGTGTCGTTTTTTGTTGGTAGTGTAGTTGTGGTGGTGGTGGTGTTGGTATAGTGTTGGTGGTGTAGTTTTGTGTTGGTAGTGTAGTTGTGATGGTGGTGGTGTTGATTTGGTGGTGGTGGTTTGGTGGTGGTTGTGGTGGTGCTGGAGGAGGTGATGGTGGTGGTGGTAGTGGTGGTGGTGTAGTTGCGGGGGTGGTGGTGGTGGTGGTAGTGGTGGTGATTGTGGTGGTGGTATTGGTGGTGGTGGTGCTGGTGTGGGGGTGGAGGTCAGGGGAGAGGAGTGAATGGTAAGGCACTAGAGATGGCCATGAGAGGAGAGTATTAGAGTTGTATTGTTGAGGAGGAGTTCTCCCCTGTCATTGAACAATGAAGATATGGAGACACTGAAAAGGTGATCATCTAATAAGCAGGATGATGAATCGTCACCTGATTCTGATTAACACTGTAACACACGGTGGTTCCAAAATCAAATAAAAACATTTTTATCGATTCTTATTTTTGTATCGATTCTTAAGGAAAGAAGAGCTGAGTTGTTTCACAGTCTGAGAGGCACAAAGGAGCCAGTTTGTCAAGTAAACAGACCATTACCAATTTGCACAAATTGCGTAAGTGATGGATAAACATAAATTGTTATTCATAAATATTAATACATGGTTGTGAGTACGGAGACCTTAGCATTTGACAGTGTTGAATGAGCCTGGGCTACTCTTCTAGAGATGTCTACAACCACTCAGGGGACTATCCATCCTGATGTCACACACACGCACACACACATGCTCACACTCACAATCGCGCACACACACATGCACACATACACCCCCAGATACATACACTCACACACAAAACCCACTCATATTCATATGCACATGCAGACAAGAACACACACACACACACACACACACACACACACACACACACACACACACACACACACACACACACACACACACACACACAGATACACCAAGCTGCCCACACACACACACACACACACACACACACACACACACACACACACACACACACACACACACACACACACACACACACACACACACACACAGATACACCAGGCTGCACACACACACACGCACACAAACACACACAAACATACACCCCCAGATGTATACACTCACACACAAAACCCACTCATATTCATATGCACATGCAGACAAGAACACATATACACACACACACACACACACACACACACACACACACACACACACACACACACACACACACACACACACACACACACACACACACACACACACACACACACAGATTCACCAAGCTGCACACACACACATACACACACACACACACACACACGCACACTGTGTATGGCAAAGTCTCCAGGTCCCTGTTGCCATGACAACTGTCAAAAAAGGGAGCCATAAAATAATCAGCCGCTGTAATCGTGGACACGTAAGCTCCAGCGCCGGAGGAGACCTGATTCAGATCTCCGGCCTCCGACCCTCAGTGTCATCTGAGATTACAATCAGCAGTACGTCAACACTCAGATTCCAGCCTTCTGACTCCTCCAGAATTTAGAATCCAACCAACAAACATTACATCGGCACAAGGCTCAGGTTTAAGAGTTGTTTGGTTCAGTAAACAGATGACCAGGCCAGATTAAAGGTCAGATTTATAACAATACATCACAACGGGACCGGGACGTTAAGCCCGGAACGGGACGCCAATGGGCCGGGACGTCACTATACCGGGACGTCACGCCCGGGCCGAGACGTCACTGGACCGGGACGCCACTGGACCGGGACGTCACGCCTCAGAGACCGGGACGTCACTGGACCGGGACGTCACTGGACCGGGACGTCACTGGACCGGGACGTCACTGGACCGGGACGTCACTGGGCCGGGACGTCACTGGGCCGGGACGTCACTGGGCCGGGACGTCACTGGACCGGGACGTCACACCTCAGAGACCGGGACGTCACTGGACCGGGACGTCACTGGACCGGGACGTCACTGGGCCGGGACGTCACTGGGCCGGGACGTCACTGGACCGGGACGTCACACCTCAGAGACCGGGACGTCACTGGGCCGGGACGTCACTGGACCGGGACGTCACACCTCAGAGACCGGGACGTCACTGGACCGGGACGTCACTGGGCCGGGACGTCACTGGGCCGGGACGTCACTGGGCCGGGACGTCACTGGGCCGGGACGTCACTGGACCGGGACGTCACTGGACCGGGACGTCACTGGACCGGGACGTCACACCTCAGAGACTGGGACGTCACTGGATCGGGACGTCACTGGGCCGGGACGTCACTGGGCCGGGACGTCACTGGGCCGGGACGTCACTCGGCCGGGACGTCACTGGGCCGGGACGTCACGCCTCAGAGACCGGGACGTCTCAGAGACCAGGCCCCCTCGGACACCGGGACGCCTCAGAGACCGGGACGCCTCGGACACCGGGACGCCTCGGACACCGGGACGCCGCAGAGACCGGGACGCCTCGGACACCGGGAAGCCGCAGAGACCGGGATGCCTCGGACACCGGGACGCCGCAGAGACCGGGACGCCTCGGACACCGGGACGCCGCAGAGACCGGGACGCCTCGGACACCGGGACGCCTCGGACACCGGGACGCTACGGACACCGGGACGCCTCGGACACCGGGAAGCAACGGACACCGGGACGCCTCGGACACCGGGACGCCTTGGAGACCAGGACGCCTCGGAGACCGGGACGCCTCAGACACCGGGACGCCTCGGAGACTGGGAGGCCTCTGAGACCACGCCCGCCGCCCCCCGGGGTCTGGTCAGTTAGAAGACGCTTATCTCTAATCATGCAGATGACCACTTCAGGGCCGCAGGAGCGATGACCTGGTAGAGATATTCAGAGCAGCAGCTCACAGAAGAACAGAAATGGTAACAAGAGTCAAGGCAAAAAAGAGATTGAAATAACAGTTTGAAAAGGCAGATATGGAGACAAGAGGAGCAGGGTTAGACTGGAGAAATAATACCCCACACAAGACTGCAGACTGTGCTTTGCTGACAGTATATACTCCTGACTTATCATATACTCGCTGTGTGTTTTGAATGGGTCCGTACAGTAACCTTCCACCAAAGGTCAGTTCACACTGAGCCAGCAGCTTGTTTCAATGAGCCAGTGAGCGTTTAACAGCCACACCTCCATTACCTTCCACACAGCGTGGTTCACAGGCTTGTCTCTCCTCTATGAATAAGGCCACTGTTAGCCTGTTTGTCGGAGACTGCTGGTAGTAATCTACTGCCTCTCACAGCTCTGGCTGCAGCTCTTAATAACACCAATCCCAGGGCACCTATGGACATATGTCCACACACACACACACACATCCAGACACCCCCTCAAACACACAGACACAACCATATATTAACAAACATACACCCACACTCTCACATGCTTGAATAATTACTCACACATACATCCATACAAATTAACACGTACATACACACACACACAAACGCACAAGCGCATATACACATGCACATACACACACACATGCTTGTGTGATAAGCACGCACACACCTATGCACACAGACACACACTAGCTGGGTTTCCATCTAAAAGGTGATGCAAATCTTTAGAAAGTTCGCAAAAAAGTAATTCGAATTAGGTGCGTTTCCATCCAGTGGTTGGAGCGGGTAACTACCCTAGTTCTGCCTGGAGGTGGCGCTGTTACTGTAAGGTTACTGTACGGACCCCAGGCGTAGCTTACGCCTGCATTCCTCCTCACTCAGGGAGAGATAGGTGTGTCTGGGCCGGTATACCCTCTCCCCCCGGTGTCTGGTCCTCTGTCCCAAGACGTATTCCATTCCACTATGCAATAGAAAAATTATGAGCAACCTCAACTTAACTGGTAAGTTGCAGAGTAAGGTTTTAAATGGACTTACAGAAGGTGATTTCGCAGTGTTCAGAATTTATTTCGCAGTCTTCAGAATTGTGGTTCCTGATTCTTGACGGACAACCCACTTTGACAGGTGTCCTTATATACATGTGTCTCTTGCCACTATTGGTCAACCAGGTTAATTTGATCCGTCATTACGCCTGCTACAATTCGTGTGAATAATTTGGGTAAATGTGTACGCTAGATTTATGCCTATTTATTTAATCTTTTTGGACACCACAATGATTTTCCTTGTGTGGTAATATTTTATTTTCCTTGTAATTATGTATGGTTTGCAAAAATGGGAACTGCTGTCCGTGTAGATGAGAGAAGCAAAGTGTATGCGCGAGGTGCACAAGCAATCCATATGCATCGCATGCGCATGTATGCATGCACCCTGAAAATAGCATCTGAACAACGTGCCACTGACTTTAAACCAGGTATTTCCTGGTCTGTGGCGCAATTGTATTCAGAAACTGCGAAATACCGTTTGCGCCAGAACACGCCTCCTCCTTTCGCCGAACCGCCCCTTGGGGCGCAAGATCATTCCCTAATTTACCGGCGAGTGGCGGTGGTGGGAAAAGAACGCTCTACCCCAGTTGTAAACTAGCAACGACACATGCGCCAGTGACTAAGTCACTTGCGCCGGATGCAAGATAGGGCCCAAAGAGTTTTTCCAAGGAACCTAGTTGATCTAGTTGAAAAAAAACATCCTAATATGCAACGTCTTCAACGAGAGTATGGTGTGAGTTTGTGTGTGTCTTTCTTCTGGTCATGTAAACCTTATCTGTAGCTGTGCACCACGTCTTTGTCAGCCCATCCTGTGTAGAATATAGAGGATCTATTCCAACCACTGCTTGGGATAAAGACCATGTTTACCGCGTCACAATGTCAGCCCAGAGGACGCAAGAGCCACAATTAAAACAAATGCCAGATAATATTTTCAAAATATTTCTCACGCTGTATGAATAAATTGAATAAAAGCCAAATGGACTAAGAGTTGTTTTGTGTGGCAGTATGTCTGTTATTGGTTCTGGATCTGCTTATCAAGGCCGCAGGCAAAGGCAGAACCAGGAGGAGTCCCCTAGCAGGGTGAGCCAACAACACCCATTACCACGGGATCTCTGAATAACCCTTAATACCTTCATAAACACTTGTTACATATTTGCCAGTGTCCAGCTCTCCGTCTCTCTCTTGCTTAGTTTTTATTAACCAAGACATATACAGATAGCGAGAAAGAATAACAAGGAACTTATAACAGAAATGAGATATGGATTTAAATGGAAATAATCCACTTCCTGATCCATCAGTGTGCTTCCTGCTCTACTCATTCCAGTGCCAGGAAACACAAGGTCATGTATTTGTTAGCATCAGTAATGTCTACACAGCATGTTGTGAAGGCTCCTCAGTTCTAAAGTATGAAGTGTGACGGCACAAGGGTCCTCAGTTCTACAGTATAAAGTGTGATAGCACAAGTCATCACTTCTACAGTATAAAGTGTGATAGCACAAGAGTCCTCAGTTCTACAGTATAAAGTTTGATATCAATAATATCACACATCTGGTATTGCCATTGCTAAGATCATCGATCATCAAAGTCACGACTCTTCTCTGTTTTGGCACCGCAGTGGTGGAACGAGCTCCTGCCGATGTAAGGATTCTTCTTGGTTCTTGGTTTGGTTGTGAGCTGGAGGGCTCAGGCCAAGATGTCTCGCATCTCCACCGCCAGTGTTGTAGCAACGTTACAGACACGTGCTACCGGCCCACTCCAACATTGGGTTCCTGTTCTGTACAGTGTACCCAGGTGTTGGTGGAGTGTCAGGGAAAGTGTGAAGGAACGCATCAAGTGCTGACTTGAAAGTAGCCAGAGATGTGTGCACTTTGATGCTAGGAGGGACCACGTTATACAGTGCTGAGGCTCTCGAGGTGAATGAGTGGAACCTCAAGGTGTTAATGCTGCTGTATTTCGAGGATCCTAGTGGTCGTATGCAGGAAGTGCCGTGCCGTGAGGTCACGCGAAAGTCGAGGTTCACAGCATTCGGGATGATGTTGTTGTAGATTTTCCAAACTAGGATGATGGTGTATCTCACGCCGCCGTTGGAGGGAGTACATGGATAGGCGATGGAGTCGATCCCAGTAGTTTGACAATCCAAGTCCCTGAATCTTCGCAGTAAAGGATCTTTGGACTGCTTCAAGTTTGGTAATATCGCACTGCAGGTGAGGAGACCACAGTGGACAGCAGTATTCCAGGTGGGACCGCACATAGGATTTGTAGAGTAGCATCATGGTGGCTACATCCCTTGAGGTGAAAGTGCGTAGCACCCAGCTAGCCATGTTCTTTGCCTTGGAGGATTTCATAGCTATGTGTGTTCTCCAGTTGAGGTTGACATCAACATAGACGCCCAGGTCTTTCACATGGTCGGAACCATGGAGGACTTGTCCAGATGGTAAGGTGTATGGCTGCTTCCAGTCAGGCAGTTTGCCGTGCTGCAGAAGCTGGAACTTTTCCTCGTTAAGTACCATGTTGTTGGCCTCTGCCCAGTTGACCACAGAGAGGAGATCTTCTTCGAGGAGGATGCGATCAACATGCGAGGATATGTCTTTGTGGAGCTTAGAATCATCTGCAAACACTTTGATTTTGCTGTGTTTGACAACAGAGAAGATGTCATCGATATAGATGAGGAAAAGAAGGGGGCCTAGGACAGTACCCTGAGGGACCCCACTGATGACGCCTATGATTGAGGACCTGACTCCATCTACGATGACGTGCTGCTTCCGGCCCGCCAAGAAACTAGCAATCCAGTCGTAGAGCTTGCCTTTGATGCCGAAAGAGCGCAGCTTCTTTAAGATAATTTTGTGATCTACCTTATCAAAGGCTTTTCTGAAGTCAAGGTAAATCACATCCGCATTTCTGTCGAGGTTGAGGTCGCACATGATTTCCTCGATGTGATGAAGGAGCTGGGTGAGGCAGTTTTTTCCGGACTGAAACCCGTGCTGGTTAGGGTTGAACACGTTGTTCCGTTCAAAGAAGCTAACCATCTCTTTGCGAATCATGCGTTTGCAGAGTTTGATGAGATGTGAGGTCAGGGAGACCGGTCTGTAGTTGGCTGCCACGGCCTTACTGCCCTTCTTGAAGATGGGGATGATACTTTGGGAGCGGAACATATCGGCGATGTTTGAAGTATCAAAGGACAGCTGCCAGAGTTTCGCTATGGATGGAGCTAGAGCGTCTTTACATTCTCTCAAGACGAGAGCAGGGAACTGGTCTGGGCCAGGAGCAGAGAACTTCCCTGTTTCCTTAATGGCTGTAAGGACGTCGTCAATTGTGAAGAGTATGCTGGAGAGTTCTTCTGCAGGTGCTTCTCCGAGTTGCACGCTTTCAGCGTCGACATTATCCGGATTGCTGAAAGCCTTCTGGTACTGTTTCTGGAGGATGTTGCCCATAACAGTTGGGTCAGACTGCAGGTTGTTATCCTCGTCGGCAAGAGGACCGACTGGCGACTTGAATTTAGCCGATTTTTTGGCAAAGGAGTAGAAAGCCTTGGGGTTGATTTTCATCTTTCCAATGGCGGCAATTTCCTGCCGGAGTCTCTCGTGCTTGATGTCTTTCTTCATGAGGAGCTCGATAGTAGCACGCTCCTTGTTAAGGTTATCGAGTTTAGTGCTGCTTCTTGGGGTTCGACCGCTGTGCTTGATGGCGTTGATTCTAGCATTCAGGCGGTGTTTCTTCCGCAGCAGTTCTCTTCTGGGCTTAGGGATGGAGGACTTTGAGGATGCTTGGATGTTGCTGCTGTGTGAAGGTGCATGTTTACAGCAGATGGATGCTATGGTGTCTTCAAACAGTTTCCATGCTGTGTCCTGATCTTTGCTAGGGTCGGTGATGGCGTCCCAATTCACCTCGTGGAGTTCAGTGTTGATGGCATCCCTGTCTGCTGAGACGAAATTGATGTCAGCAAAGGGACAGGATGGGCTGAACACAGGTCTTTCAGTCGTCTGCGAAGGAAGGAGGAATTCAGGGTGAAGGAGGGTACAACTCACTACATCGTGGTCAGATAGCTCTGTCTTAGCTACTGCAATACTGTGGATCGAGTCTGAGTTGTTGGAGAACACCAGATCCAGAATATTGTTGTTGCGGGTAGGCTCAAGAATTACTTGCAGGACCTCAGAGTCGCTCACCAGCTTCTGCAAAAGACTCAAGACTCACCTGTTCAGAGTTCACCTAGACTCACCTCCCACCCCTCCTGCTTATTTTATATTGTACGTACTGACACTTACAGTAATGTATACACTTTTTGCATGTCGTATTTCGTTTTTGTACTTAGTTGTGTAGCATCTTATCCTAGCTATCTTTGTTGTATACGCATGTACAGAAATGCATGTCAACATACATTTGGATTAGAATGTTGATGATAATTGATTGACGAACAGAAAGACAGACAATAGACAGACAGGCACACAGACATAGATACGTAGATAGATAGATACGTAGATAGATAGGTACGTAGATAGATAGGTACGTAGATAGATAGATACGTAGATAGATAGATACGTAGATAGATAGATAGATAGATAGATAGATAGATAGATAGATAGATAGATAGATAGATAGATAGATAGATAGATAGATATCTTTTATCTATCGATAAAAGTTCTGGAAACAGCAATTCCAAGCTTTGGATTTAATCCCCACAGCCATCTTACATTGCGGCCATTGTAACCTTAATAACATTGAGGAAAACGGCGAAAGCAACTGTAGACTGGATGTGATGAATGGAGCGGTGATGAAGTGTGCAGTGGCCGGGTCATTACTCCTCTGACAGTGGACTGGCCGTTTGGCCAGTGCTGAGCGGGGCTTTGGAGAGAAACCTAGGAAACACAACAACACAATATTAAGGATGTGTGTACCAGGGGAGCAACCTAGGAAACACAACAACACAATAGTGAGGATGTGTGTACCTGGGGACCGACCAGCTGCAGCCAAGTAACAACCAGGACTGGTCCTCGCTCCTCGCTGTTTCATTGGCGAATACAGCGAGAGACAAACTATAGACACAATCAAATGATACAAGATGGATGGATGAATGTTTTCATTCATAATGCCAGTATTTATTACACTGGTATTATGTCGCAACATAACTAAATATTTTTTTGTTTCAGCTAATTGGATATATAATTATCTCTATTTCATAATCACTATATTATTCCAGCAGTTTTTTTTATGACTGAAGAAGGGAAGAAGATATAAGAAAACTAGAATTGGTAACTTGTTGTAGCCAGAGCCAGCCAGTCCAACGTGAAGCCCAGACGGGGATGCTGGGACCGTGCACCGAGACAGTTCGCATGCTACACAGACCGGATAATGTCTTTAAAAGACATCCCCTGCAGTTTATTTAACTGTTTCTGCAGTCCCTGAATGGAGGACAAGATATGTGAAGGGCCCACAGTGCAGAACACATCAAGAGACGGCGGCTACGACCCCAGTGATATAAAAACAGAGTGAGACGATGCTCTCCGTCTTAGGAATGGGGCTCTCTGGGCCCAGTGCATGCCCACACACACATGTGAAGAGAGCACTCACAAAATGCATGCACACACATACACATTGTTTTTCCTAAACACACCACACACATATATAGAAATGTATATCTAGATCAATCCCTTCATACAACCTAGTGCAGTAACAGAGTAGTGACAAATATGCATGCATGCACGGTCACATGTATGCACGCTCACATGCCTGTTACACATGCACGCTCTCAGCCGCACCCACCATGATAGGACCCACACCCACCATGATCGGACATACACCCACCATGATAGGACCCACACCCACCATGATAGGACCCACACCAACCCATGGCATGCATAAGCAGTCAAATTTTTACTGGAACAGAGGTGGTAGTTTGCAGGTGCCCTGAGGCTGGCTAATGTCAGAGTTAAGATAAACCCAAACTACAGGCTGCTCAGGAACACGCCCAGCTGACTTGGTCTGAGGCCCAATACCTCTCACCAAGATCTCCTCGCTCTGTCCTTCTTTTTCTTTCTCTTTATTACTTTATTTTGTTTATTCTTCCCTTTCTTACATTCACTCACACACGTTCACACCGACAGACACAAACACACAAAAAGATACACACACACACACACACAAGATTCCCACACAAGAACACAGCGTTGAATACTCCATGTGTGTGTCTCTGCTGGCCTGAACCCCTCGTCCTGTATCTCCAAAACTCACCTGAGTAGGAAAGCATAGGGTTTGGCACTGTCTGTGCGTGCGTGCGTGCGTGCGTGCGTGCGTGCGTGCGTGCGTGCGTGCGTGCGTGCGTGCGTGCGTGCGTGCGTGCGTGCGTGCGTGCGTGCGTGCGTGCGTGCGTGCGTGCGTG
This sequence comes from Gadus chalcogrammus, assembly GCF_026213295.1. Taxonomy (NCBI): domain Eukaryota; kingdom Metazoa; phylum Chordata; class Actinopteri; order Gadiformes; family Gadidae; genus Gadus; species Gadus chalcogrammus. The sequence goes on from NC_079431.1 coordinate 21,741,875, forward strand.
CGTGCGTGCGTGCGTGCGTGCGTGCGTGCGTGCGTGCGTGCGTGCGTGCGTGCGTGCGTGCGTGCGTGCGTGCGTGCGTGCGTGCGTGCGTGCGTGCGTGCGTGCGTGCGTGCGTGCGTGCGTGCGTGCGTGCGTGCGTGCGTGCGTGCGTGCGTGCGTGCGTGCGTGCGTGCGTGCGTGCGTGCGTGCGTGCGTGCGTGCGTGCGTGCTTGAAGGAGAAGGACTTTAAAAAGCGATAAACTACAGCATTGTAGCCCAAGACGTAACAGATCGAGAACAGTATATGAGGGGCCGTATGGGACATTATTCAGAATAAGCATGCACATACACATATGAAACCAAACTCATTCACATACTATACTGAAAACCTCACACATACACAAGTAAAAGCTTTTACATACACAACTGATACACCTTCACTCAATCAACTGAAAAGCTCTTATATACTATTTGAATGGTTTCATATGTGTGTATGTGAGAGGACATCTTTCAGCTGTGTGTATAAGAATATTTTACTAGTATCTGTTAAAGCATTTCAGTAGTCCATGTAAAAGGTTTCACTAGTTTTTATGCAAGCTTTTCAGTTGTGTATGTTAGCGTATCATTTTTCAGTTGTTTGTATGAGAGTGTTTCAGTTGTGTATGTCAATGCTTTTCACTAGTACGTGTGTGAGGATTTCAGTGTAAACGGAAGGCATGTCAGTGTAAACGGAAGGCGTTTCAGTGAAAACGAAGACATTTCAGTGAAAACGGAAGGCGTTTCAGTGAAAACGGAAGGCGTTTCAGTGAAAACGGAAGGCGTTTCAGTTGAAACGGAAGATGGTTGGAAAAAAAAAGCGCGCAATTCAGACAAATAATCCACATTAATCGCCGTAGCACTGAAAAATGTGTAATCCCCGCCCAACAGCGTGGGCCTCAATTACGTCCGCGTGCGGCGTGCCTCAACGACGTCCGCATTTCGCAGATATACCGTAGTCGGGCGCCGGCGGACGTTCTGCTCCCAATAAACAGATTTTCTTCATATATTTAAAGGACAATGGGGCCGACACTTAAAAGGCCACGCCTATACTCAGAATCTAGAGTTACATGTCTCGAGGTTTTCAGTAGCTGTGTATATGAGCACATTTTACTAGTATGTGTGAAAGCATTTTAGTAGTTAATGTAAAAGGTTTCACTAGTTGTTACGAGAGCTTTTCAGTTGTTTGAGTGAAGGTGTTTCAGTTGTGTATGTAAAAGCTTTCACTTGTGTATGTGTGAGGTTTTCAGTATAGTATGTGAATGGTTTCATATGTGTGTGAGAGAACATTTTTCAGCTGTGTTTATGAGAACATTTTACCAGTATGTGTGAAAGCATTTCAGTAGTCCATGTAAAAGGTTTCACTAGGTTGTATGCAAGCTTTTCAGTTGTGTATGTGAGCGTATCATTTTTCAGTTGTTTGTGTGAGAGTGTTTCAGTTGTGTATGTAAAAGCTTTTCACTTGTATGTGTGCGAGTTTTTCAGTATAGTATGTGAATGAGTTTGGTTTCATATGTGTATGTGCATGCTTATTCTGAATAATGTCCCATACGGCCCCTCATAAGAAACATCCTCAATACACCCACATGCACACCCACACACACACAGCTCCCAGCACTACACACTACACACTCACACTGGTGAGTGTGCACAACACAAACACACATTGCCTTACAAAAACAAACATATAAAGCCACCACAAACACACACACAAACTCAGACCAACACACTGACCCACACACAGGGTTATTCAGAGATTTACGACAAACCACCTACCCAACAAACACACACACACACACACACACACACACACACACACACACACACACACACAGACAGACAGACAGACAGACAGACAGACAGACAGACAGACAGACAGACAGACAGACAGACAGACAGACAGACACACACACACACACAGAGACACACACCACATCACACCTTGTATTTTTAGACACCTTGCTGTGGAATCTGTGCAGCGGGTGATTCAACTATTCCTGAGGCTGCAGAACTACCAGGCTGGCCGGTGGACAAGCCAGTGTGCTTTGACTATTTACAGCACACTGGTTTACTGGTACTTATTCAGCCACTTCCATCCAGAGTCACTTACAGTGAACTCTGATGCAGGTCATTAAGGAGCAGGTAGAGGTGAGACAGTGTACAGGTCATTAAGGAGCAGGTAGAGGTTAGTCAGAACAGAGACAGGTCCTTATGGAGCAGCTTGGGGCAAGACAGTACAGACAAAGGTCATTAACAGGTCATTTAGGGGCAGGTAGATGTTAGTCAGAACATAGACAGGTCATTAAAGAGCAGTTAGGAGTTCAGGCATGGAACCCAGTACCTTTTGGTTGGGCATGGAACACCTTCACCCACATTGGGTTTGTTGTTCATTTCTAAAGATAATCACGTCCTGTCTCTAATCACATTGGCCAATACTAACCAGTTGACTGTGGGCACAAACGCACGCACACACAAACACACACAACCACACTGACAGACACACACACACACACACACAGTCACACAAACACATGAAAGCACACAAATACACACAAGCAGACACACACGGACACACTGCACGCACACACACACACACACACACACACACACACACACACACACACACACACACAGGCGCATGCACACACAAAAACACAAACACACACAGGTGCATGCACACATATAGACACTGCTGCACACACAGCTTTAGAAACAGGCTAGATGTAACACACACATCATAGACGGGCCCCCGGGAGCCGTGCATCTGTCCATTGAATCAGAGCACAGACGGCCTTGCAGTCTCTGGCCCACCAGAGGCCTTCTGTGGTCCCCATCTGTCCCTCACCTGGCCGGACCGTACAGCCTCTACAGGTCTCAAGACAGGGCTCTGTCTGTGGGCCAATCCAGGCCTCCCTATGCACACCTCACACCCACTTTACAAGCAGAGCGCTACGTCAAACAGCCACGCCTCGGGCCCAGGGCGCTATACTGGGAGGTTAACGAGGGACCTGCTGCTGACCTTCGGCCAGGGAAACACTTCCTACTGAATCCTCCTACTAGATATAATCCTATTAATAATCCTAATATCAATCATAATGATAATGCATCAATCAAAATTGCCTGCCTGCCTGCCTGCCTGCCTGCCTGCCTGCCTGCCTGCCTGCCTGCCTGCCTGCCTGCCTGCCTGCCTGCCTGCCTGCCTGCCTGCCTGCCTGCCTGCCTGCCTGCCTGCCTGCCTGCCTGCCTGCCTGCCTGCCTGCCTGCCTGCCTGCCTGCCTGCCTGCCTGCCTGCCTGCCTGCCTGCCTGCCTGCCTGCCTGCCTGCCTGCCTGCCTGCCTGCCTGCCTGCCTGCCTGCCTGCCTGCCTGCCTGCCTGCCTGCCTGCCTGCCTGCCTGCCTGCCTGCCTGCCTGCCTGCCTGCCTGCCTGCCTGCCTGCCTGCCTGCCTGCCTGCCTGCCTGCCTGCCTGCCTGCCTGCCTGCCTGCCTGCCTGCCTGCCTGCCTGCCTGCCTGCCTGCCTGCCTGCCTGCCTGCCTGCCTGCCTGCCTGCCTGCCTGCCTGCCTGCCTGCCTGCCTGCCTGCCTGCCTGCCTGCCTGCCTGCCTGCCTGCCTGCCTGCCTGCCTGCCTGCCTGCCTGCCTGCCTGCCTGCCTGCCTGCCTGCCTGCCTGCCTGCCTGCCTGCCTGCCTGCCTGCCTGCCTGCCTGCCTGCCTGCCTGCCTGCCTGCCTGCCTGCCTGCCTGCCTGCCTGCCTGCCTGCCTGCCTGCCTGCCTGCCTGCCTGCCTGCCTGCCTGCCTGCCTGCCTGCCTGCCTGCCTGCCTGCCTGCCTGCCTGCCTGCCTGCCTGCCTGCCTGCCTGCCTGCCTGCCTGCCTGCCTGCCTGCCTGCCTGCCTGCCTGCCTGCCTGCCTGCCTGCCTGCCTGCCTGCCTGCCTGCCTGCCTGCCTGCCTGCCTGCCTGCCTGCCTGCCTGCCTGCCTGCCTGCCTGCCTGCCTGCCTGCCTGCCTGCCTGCCTGCCTGCCTGCCTGCCTGCCTGCCTGCCTGCCTGCCTGCCTGCCTGCCTGCCTGCCTGCCTGCCTGCCTGCCTGCCTGCCTGCCTGCCTGCCTGCCTGCCTGCCTGCCTGCCTGCCTGCCTGCCTGCCTGCCTGCCTGCCTGCCTGCCTGCCTGCCTGCCTGCCTGCCTGCCTGCCTGCCTGCCTGCCTGCCTGCCTGCCTGCCTGCCTGCCTGCCTGCCTGCCTGCCTGCCTGCCTGCCTGCCTGCCTGCCTGCCTGCCTGCCTGCCTGCCTGCCTGCCTGCCTGCCTGCCTGCCTGTGTGATGACGCGGCTATTGGCGCGTCCTCACGCGTCCGTATTGAGGCTGCACCGGGCATTTATCTGACGTGCAAGATTAAAGGTTGGGTACGGAATTCGCTTTTTTGGCCATTTTTGCAAAATTACTTGAAATCCTTATCATAACCCGCTTACAGCCACTGAGTTAGAAGTACTGACATGAAAATTAAACAAGTCAATCATCTGTGGAACGGGCAGGGCTCGAATAACTCCAGCCAATCATTTGGATTGCCACCTCGTTGCATTGGACAGTAAGTACGTCAATCAACGGTCGTACTGCACTCCCCCTCCCCCGCGCCCCGCGCGCGACCCCTTCGTGCAGTACTCGTGACCCAGAGCTCGTGACCCAGAGCAAGCTCCTGTTTGTTTTTATCCTGCGGTAGCTACTGGAACTAGTTACTCCACATTTGGACCTAGCAGTAGAAGACAATTTCCATGGCAGACAAGACGCCACCATCCCCACCACCACCACCACCACCAGCAAAGAGGAAAACTCTTTTTCAGAGAGTAATTGATAATAAAAACGCTGAAAGAGAAAAACTGAAATCAAGAATAATCCTAGGCGCTGCTTTCGAACGTTGGCGGCAACTGAAGGACGAGAAGGGTCTAAAAACCGATGCTTGTGTGGCGGTTGACCTAGTTTCAAAGTTTATACCGTTTATACTCGGTAATACCGGTGTTGAGACGAGTGTATTACTCGGTGTGAAAATGTCCACACCGCGGCAACCCTAGTGAAAACCAGGACTTCCAATACAATTATATGAAACAAACATACATTTTCTAAAAATAGTAACGATTTATGTGACCGTTTAATGTTTATAACATCTGGTGCAACCATAGCCGCGAGAACGTATTCTCAGCAGGGGGTGCTGAAAAAAAAAAAACCGGCCTGCACTAGACTCGCAACTCGTCACATTGATAAAAAAAGATATATAGCAGCGCAGCTCAATTACACCAGTGCATGCGCGCACAGTTAAGTTTAGCGCACCACCGCTACCCTCACACTTTTTCATATAACCTTTTTTCAGCACTAGGTCATATGAGCATTAAATAAATGCTGCGTCTCAACATGCCTTGGACAGCAGCGAGGATGACTCGCTTTGCCACGGGCCGAACAGTTCGGAGCGACCACAGCCAGAGCGAACACAGCGGGGCAGAGGAGTGTCTTTGGTGTACACATCAGTACGGCCTATTTGCACTACTGTTTAGTGGCAATGCAGTGTTCGCGCTCGTGCATGATTGCGCGTCCAGGTACTTGGAATGGGTGGAGTCAGAGTCAGCGTTGAAGGAGAGGGGGTAGGACCATTTGAGTTGTGTGTTTTCAAAATCTGCTGGCGTTTCGCAAATCGCGTACCCAACCTTTAACCCGTGATCAAGTTTCTGCATAGTGTCTGCATATTGTTTGGGGTTTGGTGTATGATGCGATCGTGGGGCGGGTTTGTTTATGGAGTGGTAAAAAGTAGAACTGCTCACCGCCGTGGTCAGCTGTGCGATCCCTGCGGCTTCTAGGAAGCGCGTGCCCGACTGGGGACAGCTATATGGTGCGGGGCGTGTGCGAGTGGCGCCGTTGCGTCTCCTCCAAATCAATTATCTTTGTTGGAATATATAATTGTAAGTAGTGGCGGGTATAGACGCACGAATATTAACTAAGGTGTTGTAGTTTAATTAATTTAAGATACGTTTGTTTTGACCAGTTTTGATGCATATTTTGTTGATTTGATATGTAAACACCCCCGCTGATATTTGAGGGATTGGTATGCACCAATCTCGGGTCAGCCCATATAAGGGAGCCGTGTCAGTCCCGATGGGGGGAGCTAGAAGGCAGCTAGGCCATGCTCTCTGTATATGCTCTGAAAATGTAAATAAAAGTAATTTTTGCTGCACCACTGCCTTTTTGTGCAGATCCTAAGACCGCTCGACATTCTACCCCATGACAGTCTGTCTGTCTGTCTGTCTGTCTGTCTGTCTGTCTGTCTGTCTGTCTGTCTGTCTGTTGTTTACGACCTGTCTTTTTCTGTTTCAGCACACACATATTTTGTGGGAGGGGACGAGAGATGCGAGCTGGATGTTGTGGGTGAGGTGGTCCCCCAGGGGCTGCTCCTCTTGGAGTGGGGGGCTGTGTGTGTGTGTGTGTGTGTGTGTGTGTGTGTGTGTGTGTGTGTGTGTGTGTGTGTGTGTGTGTGTGTGTGACTAATGAGGCTGTGTGATTACGGCTAAATGCTTAGTGCGCAGAACCTTTCCCCCACTATCGCACTTCATATGTGAAGCTCTACACACACACACATGCACACACACATATTATTTATAGTAGTGTGTAGCAGGCAATCAAGATCCACCATCAATAAAAAGTATCCTCCAAGGCATCGTGCTGCTACTGCACATTACAGAGAAGAAACAGGAGAGACTGCTCACACAGACCAAGGACCAGCTCTACTCATACAGACCCAGGACCAGCTCTACTCATACAGACCCAGGACCAGCTCTACTCACACAGACCCAGGACCAGCTCTACTCATACAGACCCAGGACCAGCTCTACTCACACAGACCCAGGACCAGCTCTACTCACACAGACCCAGGACCAGCTCTACTCATACAGACCCAGGACCAGCTCTACTCATACAGACCCAGGACCAGCTCTACTCACACAGACCCAGGACCAGCTCTACTCATACAGACCCAGGACCAGCTCTACTCACACAGACCCAGGACCAGCTCTACTCATACAGACCCAGGACCAGCTCTACTCATACAGACCCCAGACCAGGTCTCTCCTGGTCCACCAAGACCAGCTCTTCTCCTGGACTACCAAGACAAGCTCTTCTCCTGGACTACCAAGGACCTTCTGTTTACCTGGGGGCCCTTCTGTATTCCTGGGGGCCCCTCTGTATACCTGGGCCCTTCTGTATAACTGGGGGCCCTGCGGGGCCTGTTAAAACACATACATTCTGTACATATAGAATGTGGGAGGTTTCTTCCCGTATTTATTGTGTGAATGGTTGAGATGGAGGTCAACACGTTGGGACAGGGATTCAGAGGCCCTACAGTGTGATAGAGGACAGTTGGGATTCAGAGTCCCTACAGTCTGATAGAGGACCGTTGGGATTCAGAGGCCCTACAGTCGGATAGAGGACCATTGGGATTCAGAGGCCCTACAGTGTGATAGAGAGTGTACACATGAAGAAGATAGAGGAGCCATGCACTGTAATAGATAATACGTTTTGATTGCGTGCCATACATTCTGATAGAGAGTGTATACGTATAGAAGACAGAGAAGCCATACATTGTGATTCAGGTCAGTTTCCGAGCATATCTTTGTAATTGCACTTGTCCCTGTGTATCCCTGGCTGGCTTGAGTCTCTAGACCTCGCCAGGGAGTTTCTACAGCGCTCAACAAAGCAGGCCTTTCGGACAGAGGAATACCTGAGACCAATTAGACAGAAAAGGTAGAGGTTCTTCTGTGCATGACCTCTGACCTGAAGAGATGTTTCAGTGAAGGTTTAAGTTACTGACTGGATGGTAACATGACTTATTCCCATGTCAGTACGACACCACCCACTGGAATATGAACACGAGACCTTGAGGAGAGATAAAGTAGATTAGAGGAAACATGATGAAACAAGATGAAACACAGAGCACTGATTCAGAACAGCAGCTGGCCTCTGGTCTGACATCACCGATATAATTCCATCATTTGGTTATGAGATATTATTTACTTGAACGTCTCATCCTGAGGCCTGACCAGCAGAAATCACGTTAGTGGGATAATTATTATTGAAGTTTTAAGGATTATATAAAAATATGAATTATTCTTTGTGTTATTTTCTCTGCTTAGTGATGAGAGACCAAATGTGTTGGGTTTAAATTCTTCTAACAGAGCTAATCTGTGTGTGTGTGTGTGTGTGTGTGTGTGTGTGTGTGTGTGTGTGTGTGTGTGTGTGTGTGTGTGTGTGTGTGTGTGTGTGTGTGTGTGTGTGTGTGTGTGTGTGTGTGTGTGTGTCTGTGTGGTTCCTGTGTGGTTCCTGTGTGGTTCCTGTGTTTGAAGACTAGCATGAGCATTACATGCATGTGTTGGATTGGCCTGTATTATCGACTTGTTTGACAGGAAGGAAGTTGAGATTGTCAGCCTCCTTAATCATCAGGAAATTACAGAAAACCCTAATCATTTAACCCTCACTGCTAATCTATTGTATATCTGTCTTCCCTTTCATCCTCATTCCATAGCGTGCATCGACCATGAATTGAACATGTGAAAACAAATAGGAGTTGCACTTTGACTGCAGTTTAGGTTTTGTTTTGTTTTGTTTTTAAAGAAAAATATTTTAATAAAACACGAGTGAAATTCAATCCCTCCGTACAATATTGGATTAGGTGGACCACAAATAAAATCAAGGTTTTTTTTTGCGTAGTTTTTCTTTTGTTGCGTGTATTTTTTTCACATGTATCAGGGACAATGCTGACCCCTAGAGGCCAAGACATGCCACTGAAGTTGTTTATCCACTAATAAATACGAGGCAATGTGGACCACGGGAGAGTGAGGGAATGGATGCATGTTTGCATGAATAAATAAATGAATGAATAAATGAGGGGATTCTACTGAGACAGATCAACCAGCATATGGCCTGGCAGACGGCCCCATAGGTAGATGAGTCATCAGGAGAGGCAGAGCAGGCGAGGGGGAGACGGACAGTAAAATGAGGCAGGAACTTCGGCAAACGAAACCAGCCCACCCTTAATTAATTAGAGTGTGAAGGAACAACACACAGCAGCCTTTTGAGCAGCGTAAGAGGTAGTTAGGATGGGCTCGTATCATCAAGACAAGCCCAGCAACGGAAACGCACACACACACACACACACACACACACACACACACACACACACACACACACACACACACACACACACACACACACACACACACAAACACACATAAATACGTATGTGCACACACACAGACACACACAATCACACAAAGTAACACATTCACACAAATAAATACACACACACACACAAACACGCACACATAAATATGCACACATTAAAACACACACGGACACACACACACAAACACACACACAAAAAGACACGCACACATAAATACGCACACATAAATAACCACACACACACACACACATTCCAGAGCAAAGGGAGTTCTCCTCCAGGTCTGAACTGGAGGGGATAGTGAATAGGGGATATAGACGGAGTCAGAGAGGAAGGGATGGGGACCAGGGAGGAAATAAATTAGAAGAGGGGGGAGGGAGGGATTCAGAGGCAGACTGAAGAACAGGGGGATGGGAGAAGGAATAATCCCAGAAAAGCAGAGGAGAGGTAGAAAATTGAGAAACACTGGTGCTGGCGAACAAGAGAGGAGGGAGACAGGAATAGAAAGAGGGGGTGAAGGATTACAGGGCGAGACGCTGAATTTTCGTGACACCAATAGCAGACA
>NC_079431.1:21754525-21764525 GCF_026213295.1 Gadus chalcogrammus
GAGAGAGAGAGAGAGAGAGAGAGAGAGAGAGAGAGAGAGAGAGAGAGAGTGAGAGAGAGAGAGAGAGAGAGAGAGATGGTAAATGGTAGAGAGAGAAAGTGGTAGGGAAGGAGACAGATTGATGGATGGAAGAAAATAGACAGATAGATTGATAGTAAAAAGTGAGAGAGATAAAGAGATAATAGTTAGAGAGATAGTAAATAGTTAAAGGGATAGAGAGATGGATATAGAGAGAAATAGAGAAAGAGAGAGAGAGAGAGAGAGAGAGAGAGAGAGAGAGAGAGAGAGAGAGAGAGAGAGAGAGAGAGAGAGAGAGAGAGAGAGAGAGAGAGAGACAGAGACAGAGAAAAGGAGAGAGTGTCTGTGTGTGTCTGTCTGTCTATGTGTGTGTGTGTGTGTGTGTGTGTGTGTGTGTGTGTGTGTGTGTGTGTGTGTGTGTGTGTGTGTGTGTGTGTGTGTGTGTGTGTGTGTGTGTGTGTGTGTGACAGACAGACAGACAGACAGACAGACAGACAGACAGACAGACAGACAGACAGACAGACAGACAGACAGACAGACAGACAGACAGACAGACAGACAGAGAGACAGACAGACAGACAGACAGACAGACAGACAGAGAGACAGACAGACAGACAGACATAGTGAGAGAAAGGTAAAGGGAGATGAAGAGCAAGAAGATGAGAGGAGTCTGAGTGAGTTGGCTGTTGGATGGGTTCACTAAGCACAGTGAAGGGAAAACCCTCAAATAGACACCAGCCACAGTGGGAGCTGAAGAGGATTTCAATATCACCTGTGGGAGACGGGGACCGCCTTCTCAGAGCCTCAGCAAACAAGACAAACCTCTGAGGGGACACATCCCTCAATTTAGCTTCCTACCAAGTCCCCTCCTCCTGCCTGTATATAGCTCCATCCCAGCCAAGACAGAACGCAGTGAGGGTAAGCCCATGTCACGTCCTCGTAGTGGAAGAGTCACAGTTCTGCTCTGATGACTTCCCCGCCTAAAGAAAAAACATGTTTGAATAACCACATGCATGCACCGAAGGCTGCGATTCAACCAGCTGTTTATGTGTCTAACAAGACAGCCAAAGAATGGCGGAAAAATGCCGATGTGAGATATTTTATGCATTCAGGCCCTAAGCCTTTCTCTCCACCATCTAGCATCGGTGTGTGTGTGTGTGTATGTATGTGTGTGTGAGTGTGTGTGTATGCGTGAGTGTGTGCGTGCGTGCGCCTGCCTGCCTGCCTGCCTGCCTGCCTGGCTGCGTGCGTGCGTGCGTGCGTGCGTGCGTGCGTGCGTGCGTGCGTGCGTGCGTGCGTGCGTGCGTGCGTGCGTGCGTGCGTGCGTGCGTGCGTGTGTGTGTGTGTCTGTGTGTGCGTGTGTGTGTGTGTTTGTGTGTCTGAGGTTTTGGGGGTGGGGGAGAAGTATGTGAGCCTTTCCTCTTTTAGACAGCGATGAGGAAGATGTGATTGGGCGAGGTGACGGGATGCGCTTGGAGCCCAGCAGACAGGGAGGAGGGAGGCGCGGGGGGCCCGGGGGGCAGCGTCCCCACCAGGGATGGCGGTGCTAACCATGTAATCACTCCCAGGACAAAGAGCTCCTCGGGGGGGCGGCGCGTCCCACTACGGCTCCACACAGCATCGCTCATTCAGGGGTGAAATAATCCAGATGGTGGGGAGAAATGTGAGTGTGAAGTCACATAAGAGTTGAGTTTAAAGACAAAAACAACTTAATGCTAGCTGTTCGAGCTAGCTTTGATAAAGAAAGCGTTTGATAGAACGGCTCTTATGGCGCTCTCCAGAAATAACTATGAGAGCGGAGGTGGAAATTAAAACGACAAAGAGACAGAAATGAGGTGTACATTTCAAGAGACAGACACTTAATATAGGGACCAAAGCAGAGCGTGTGTGTGTGTGTGTGTATTTGTGTACGTGTGTGTGTGTGTTTGTGTGTGTGTGTGTGTGTACGTGTGTGTGTGTGTGTGTGTGTGTGTGTGTGTGTGTGTGTGTGTGTGTGTGTGTGTGTGTGTGTGTGTGTGTGTGTGTGTGTGTGTGTGTGTGTGAACTTAAAGGCCCACTATGCAACTTTTTTAGCCAAAATTACATTAAGTATGCAGGTTGAGAGTTATGCTGATGGTTCTGCATCCATTTCTGGGTCGATTGGTGGGTGTGTCATTTTCCCATGTCGCCTCTACAGTGAAAAAGCGCATATGCAACTTGATCTGCTCGGACCGGGACATTCCGGATGTGACGCAGCGGAAGTATCCTCGAAAATGTAGTCAGATTGTAGTTTCGAAAATGCTTTACGGCACAGACACACACCCAAACATGGCACCGGCTAGATATAAACAGCCAGTTGTGAGGCAATTGTTGCATTCATCATGGATCAATCGACTGATAAGGGACCCAAGAGGCGACTGTCGGTGGAACAAAAGAAGAATGGACCAGAAAAGAGATCAGACACGAGTGAAAGGGGAACTATGCAACTTTTTTGGCTTGATTTACCTTAATATAACAGGCTAGGAGTCATTGCGATGGTTCCATTATACATTTTTGTTAGATTGTTTCGACTCCCCCTTGCGCATCTTGGCGGAGAAAAGGAATATGTTTCTGCCGGCGACCCGCCGCCCACTCTCGCGGGAGTCTCGGGTCTCGCGAAGTAACGAATTGCTTTACGGCACAGTCCCCCAAACACGGAACCGGCTCGATATAAACACAAGTAACTAAGGGATTGTTACATTCATCATATATCAGCCGACTAAAAAGAGACGGAGAAACCCAATGTCGGAGGAACAGAAGAAGAGAAAAGGGAGACTGACCGACAGAGAGGCCAGACACGAGTAAACGTTGGGCAAGCTTTTCAGGAATAGCGTGAACTGAAAGAAAAAGAAGACTGCAAATCAGACTCAGATTTGGCCGTGTTGCTTTTGAAATTGAAAGTACCCTTGGGTGAACTTTGTCCTCGTGGCATTTTTGATGTTGATAGCCTCTGTACAAATGTGTTTGCTCAACCATTTTGTTGTGAGCCCTGTAAAAATTGTTTTCTCGACCGTTTTGTTGTGAGCCCTGTATGTTTCTAGCTTGCTTGTTAGTTGCAACCATATAAACACCTTTGTTTCCATTGATGTTTTGCTTTTCGTCTGTCTCGTCCCCCAGATACAGACTGAATCCCCGAATCCAGGTTCTTGTTTATTTAGATTATTATGTTGGCCAACACTCTCACACTGATTGTTCTGTTCAACATAAAATAAAACAATTATAATCTAGGATATAAATTCTCCCCGTCAACTAGGGCTGTCAAAACGAACTTCGCTATTCGAATATAATTCTAATTTTTAAAAAAGGAGAACATTCGAGTGCGCCAACTAACGTCCAACGTACTTTTTTTTTTTTTTGCAAATTTTATTGACAAGTCAAGAATTACATTTAACTTTTGCCTAGCAACGACGCAAATCAAAGTCAACGTTGTGCGTCGTGACGTTCGTTCGGCATTGTATGCTTACAAGATGGTGGGAAGCAGCGCGCGAGCAGACACAGAGATGGAAAGCATAACTTCTAAAAACTTAAAAAGCACCGTGTGGAAAATTGTTGGATTTCCATCGAGAAACGGGAAGATTACATCCAGAGAAACCGTCATTTGCAAATTATGCTGTAAGTCGTTAAAGTGCCACTCGACTACGAGCAACATTAGCGCACACCTCCATTCAGTGCATTACTCCGGGTACGCAGAACAGTTAGCGGCTGAGGAAGAGCCACGGTCAAAACAGCCAAGAATAACATCGTAAAATAGCAGTGTGTGTGTATTTGAATGATTGAACATCAGCTTCTTCATTAAACATCATTGCTTGAATATTTCTGGCGTTATATCTTACCTATTTATATAAATTTTGTATTGATTTGGTAAAACTTGTTGCAAATGTTACATAACCGATTTGGTTGACGCGCCCTCTAGTGGACGCGGGACGTAGGCCTAATAATAAGATGGTATCGGTGTATATAATGATATAATAAAAAAATAAATAAAAAAAAATTAAAATATTCGAATATTATTCGAATATTCAACATAAGAAGCATTAGAAATTTGAATATGATTTGAGGGGAGGATTGACAGCCCTACCGTCAACTATAAAAAAGGATGGCTTTATGTTTATTGCAATACAAATTCACAATTTAAAAAATGCATAACATTGCCTACACTTTATGAACATCTACTTCGGACATGGCTCCACGCATTCGCTGGCTTCTTTGAAAACAAATGCACATGGCTCGCGTAGAAGTGCATGGGGAAGGGTCGTCAACGAGTTGTTAAGACAGTGTTGTAAAATATCTACTACGAAACTGAAGGGGGCGCTGTGTAGAGAAATATGCGTGCCAAAACCAAGAAAAAAGCGAAGAAATTCCCGAAGTTTTATAGTGGGCCTTTAAGGGGTAATCAATAACATACTGAAGATCTGGTGTGTGTGTGTGTGTGTGTGTGTGTGTGTGTGTGTGTGTGTGTGTGTGTGTGTGTGTGTGTGTGTGTGTGTGTGTGTGTGTGTGTGTGTGTGTGTGTGTGTGTGTGTGTGTGTGTGTGTGTGTGTGTGTGTGTGTGTGTGTGTGTGTGTGTGTGTGTGTGTGTGTTTGTGTGTGTGTGTGTGTGTGTGTGTGTGTGTGTTTCTTTCAACATACCTATCGACCGAGTGATTGACCACTGTCAAACAGCAATAGTGCCCCCCCACCCCACTCCAGTCATCCGTCTTCCTAATGTCTTTTTTTTCCAGTGGTTTATTTTCAGTCTTAAAGCACTGAAACGCTCTCCCACTGCACTAGTGACGGCAGCACTGCAGAGGACAGATCTCAGGTCAGCGCTGACCTTTTCCACCGCTTAGCCAAAGAAGCCTCTAAATATACACAGGAATGGCGGTGCCAACTCCCGCCAAAGTCTCTGAGAGAGACCGCCAACCGCCGGTGCAGTGAGCACAACAACCGCCAACACTACATCAACCATCACATCTTCACGGGCGCGTGACCCTGTTTCAAACGCCAACAACGCCACTGGCTGAGAGGCCACAGCCAGAGCTAATGAGGTCATCCTTGCTAGCACACACAGCACTGAGATGAGAGCAGCCATGCTAACACACATAGTATTGAGATGAGAGCAGCCATGCTAACACACACAGTACTGAGATGAGAGCAGCCATGGTATCACACACAGCACTGAGGCTCTCCGCACCATGTGAGCGGGCAGAGGCTAAGGGCCACACAGCAGGGGGTTGGATGGGTGTACCGTCAACAGATACAACACAGCAGGCCACGCCTGTCTTTATGCAGTGTCTCTGTGAACCTAGAGTCTGCCGCTCTAGGTTTCAATTCACACCTGAGACCGCCCCGGGCTCATTCCTGACCAATCAGGGAATCTCTTCCCTGATTGGTCAGGCAAGATGGATTCCCAAAACCAATCAGGGAATCTCTTCCCTGATTGGTTTTGGGAATCCATCTTGCTTGTCAATCACAGGTGCGTGAATGTAACCCCTCTCAATTGTGGAGAAAGGCGGGAAAGGAGGGAGCAGAAAGGGAGGGAGGGGAGAGAGAGAGAGGGAGGGGAGAGTGAGGGAGGGAGGGAGGGAGCAGAGGAAGGGAGGGAGGTAGCAGAGAGGGAGGGAGAAGAGAGGGAGGGAGCTGGGAGGGAGCAGAGAGGGAGGGAGGAGGGAGGGAGCAGGGAGGGAGGGAGGGAGCAGAGAGGGAGGGAGGGAGGGAGCAGAGGAAGGGAGGGAGGGAGCAGAGAGGGAGGGAGAAGAGAGGGAGGGAGCTGGGAGGGAGCAGAGAGGGAGGGAGGAGGGAGGGATCAGGGAGGGAGGGAGGGAGCAGAGAGGGAGGGAGGGAGGGAGCAGAGAGGGAGGGAGCAGAGATGGAGGAGAGAGGGGAAGATTCTTTGTTGTTTGCTTTCAGAACCTCTCTTCCACTATTCCCCTCCCTCTTACTTCACAGCTCTCACATCGTACCTACAACACAACCCGGACATGAGTGGCGGTTCGTACCGAGCACGCCGAGGCGGTAGTTGAGGGTGATGACGATGACGTTGCCGTAGCTGGCCAGCACGCTGCCGTCCATCATGTTCCCTGTGCCCTCGGTGTAGGAGCCGCCGTGGACGTACACCATCACCGGCCGCTGGCCCCCCTCCTCGTGGATGTCTGGGGAGAGAGAAAGACAGAGAAAGTTATTTGGAGGGCGAGAGATAGAGAGAGAGAGAGAGAGAGAGAGAGAGAGAGAGAGAGAGAGAGAGAGAGAGAGAGAGAGAGGTAAAGAGACAGGCAGAGAATGAGATCCATCATTAAAATAAATCCGCTCCGTGCCATATGGCTCAGCAATGTGTCTCAGCCAAGGATCAAGGCAACACAACATCACCCAGTGAGCTGTTCCAGCAGGTATTCTGAACACATTACCTCCTGTTGGGATTTGATCGTGTGTATGTGTGTATGTGTGTGTGTGTGTGTGTGTGGATGGTCCCACTTGTACATACACACCATACTGAATGCCTTTCTCTACACATATTTGCTCCTATAAGGCAGTATCTGCCTGTCTTCCTGCCTGTTTGTCTGATTGTCTGCCTGTCAGTCCGATTGTCTGTCCGTCCTTCTGTCTGTCTATCTTTCCATCTAGTCTGTCTGTCTACCTGCTTGTCGGTCCATTGCTCTGTGTGTCTGTCTGTCTATCTGTCCATCTATTCTGTTTGTCTGTCCATTGGTCTGTGTGTCTGTCTGCCTGTCTATCAGTCCATGTAGTCTGTCTGTCTGCCTAATTGTCTGCCCATTGGTCTGTTTGTCTGTCTGTGTGTCTCCATGTATCCATGTACTTCAGCAGGATGGGTCTCCTTCATGTTGAGCAGGGGACAGATCTCCTCGGTATGTGCACATCGCCATAGGAACGCTCTCTCTCTCCCTAACTCATCTCCCCCGACACAACATGCTGCTGCCCTCTCCATGGCTGCTCTCTCCATGGCTGCTCTCTCCGTGGCTGCTCTCTCCGTGGCTGCTCTCTCCATGGTCCCTTTGTTGTTGGGTCGTCGGGGCTGCTGCAGAGCTACTTATGCCGCTTTTCCACCGCACATGTAGCTCGACTCGACTCGACTCGACTCGACACGACTCGACACGACTCGACACGGTAGCAGCACGGGTCGTTTTCCACCGCAAATAGTACCTCCTGGACGTGGGCGGGGTCGGCTGCGCGAAAGGGCCGTGACGTATTTTTGTACGCGACGCAAACAACACCTACGCAACCCACATATGGACAGAACCCACATAACAACAATGGAGGACATCGATAACATTACTATTATTAGCTGGCATGTTGAAGAAGTTGAAGAAGTGGAATATGTTGGCTGCGGCGCTGCTATGGCTGTTACCAGCATGGTTGCCATGTCGCTCTCGTGACTTCGTCACACTCTCTGGCCAATCAGTGGCCGGCCGTCTGCCGACGTCACCTTTTAGCATCGGCTCAGCCGCTTGGAACCTAGAGCGAGGCGGTACTAGAAAAAGCAGCCACTTCAGGTACCAGATACCATGTTTTCGCGGCGGAAACGCAAAATATGCGAGCTGAGTCGAGTCGAGTCGAGTCGTGTCGAGCTGGTACCATGCAGTGGAAAAGCGGCAATACACTCCTGCCTGGTCCAGGCCACTTATGGGGCTTTCACACCAAAAAGAACCAAGAGCCAGTTCCAGGCTGGTGCTAGGGCCAGTTCCAAACAGGTTCCAGCCTTATCCCAGTTAAGAACCAGTTGGTTTCACTCCGGCCAGAGCCAGCCATGGAGCCGGTGTGAGCAACGTCATGACGTCACTGCAAACGTCTCCGCTTTCCCAGCAACCCTCCCGCCCTGCCGGAACTGTACAATAAGAAGAAGAACCCTCGCGCCAGTTTCAAACACAACAACAACAATTTTGTCTTCGATTCAATCCGCGTATGGTTCGTTCTTTGAATATTCCGATTTTAAACAAAATCAGAAAAAACTAAAGACGACTCTGTTTTAAATCGGAATATTCAAAGAACGAACCATACACGGATTCACGTCCATTGTTTACTTCTGTGTTTTAAAAATGCCGGTCTTCGTTGGTCTTCCTGTTTATGAAGGTACAGATAACCCCGCCCCCTGCCCCCGGCGTAAAAGCAGTTCTAGTTCTAGCCCAGCTCAAAAGTGGGGCTGGAGTTGAACCGGTTTTCAGAGGCCGGAGCCGGTTCTTTGGCGGTGTGAAACCAAAGCACTGGCCCTAGCTCCGAACTGGCCCGGAACCGGCTCCGATTTTGCGGCGGTGTGAAAGGCCCATTAGAGGGGTTCTGCCTGGTCCGGATCCCTCAGAGGGGTTCTGCCTGGTCCAGACTCTTCAGAGGGGTTCTGCCTGGTCCAGACCCCTGAGAAGGGTTCTGCCTGGTCCGGACCCCTCAGAGGGGTTCTGCCTGGTCCAAACCCTTCAGAGAGGTTCTGCCTGGTCCGGACCCCTCAGAGGGGTTCTGCCTGGTCAAGACCCTTCAGAGGGGTTCTGCCTAGTCAAGACCCCTAAGAGGGGTTCTGCCTGGTCCAGACCCTTCAGAGGGGTTAGCCTGGTCCAAACCTCAGCGGAGTTCTGCTGCACTTCTCCAGACCCAACACTACCCCTTCTGCAGCGCTAGGATGCGAGTACGACTCCTGGTGAACAGCTACGCATCTCGTCGGTAGGAGGCGGAGCTATGATTCACACACTGATGAATGAGGAGGACCCGCAACCACGAGCGAGCAGACACATACATTACACACACACAGATACACACACACAGACAGAGACACACCTACACACACACACACACACACACACACACACACACACACACACACACACACACACACACACACACACACACACACACACACACACACACACACACACACACGCACACACACACACACATACATACACACACACACAAACACATACACACTCACATGAACACACAAACACACACACACACACACACATAAACACACACACACAGAGGAGCCGTCATGGCCGCTGCTCACCCTCCTCGGTGGGCACGTAGATGTTGAGGTAGAGGCAGTCCTCGCTCTGGTGTGTGAGGTAGGTGGCGGCGATGTCCAGGTTGGCGGTGAGCCAGGAGGGCATCATGTCCCCCAGCATGCTCCTCTCGTCCAGCGATTGCGGGCACACCGGCGCAAACTGCGTCACGTTGCGTATGCCCGGCCAGGGCAGGGGGGGCTCAGGCGCCTGGAAGCGGCGGTCCCCGGTGGGGGCGCGGGCGTAGGGGACCCCCAGGTACTGGATGACGGGCCCGAGAAGGTCGGACGGCAGCGCCGTCAGGAGGCCCCGGATGCGGCCCTGCGCCGTGGAGACCACCGGGACCGACTGCTGAGCGGAGACCGCCGGCAGGGGGGAGGGGGGGAGGAGGAGCAGGAGGAGCAGGGAGAGGGGGAGGGAGGAGGAGGAGAGGGGGGTCTGGGCCAGAGGGCGCAGAGTCCGACGGGGGAGGGAGAGAGGAGGGAGGGGAGAAGGGGGAGTTCTCCTGGTGATGGACAGAGACATGGTCTGCTGGGGGCAGTCGGAGGTAAGGAGGGAGCAAGATGGACAACCAATCAGGGAGCTGAAGAGGAGCTGAGTGGTGGGATGGGGAAGGGGGGGCGGTGAGGTGTGGGGGGGCCTTTACCGTTCAGAGGTGTTTGGCAGCCACACTCAGTTGCTGATGCTGTTCTACTTGATCCATATCACACACCACGGCCTCTGTGTGTGTGTGTGTGTGTGTGTGTGTGTGTGTGTGTGTGTGTGTGTGTGTGTGTGTGTGTGTGTGTGTGTGTGTGTGTGTGTGTGCGTGTGTGTGTGTGTGTGTGTGTGTGTGTGTGTGTGTGTGTGTGTGTCGTGAGAAACTTGGAGAGTGTAGCTGAGTTGGGCTTTACACTCTTGCTGTGTGTGTGCCTTTATGTCAGTCAGTGATTTTCTGCCTAAAAGTGTCTGGTGACTCAGAGTCCCTTGAGTATGTGTGTGTG
>NC_079431.1:21769525-21929731 GCF_026213295.1 Gadus chalcogrammus
ATTTCAACATGAAATAGCGTGTTAGCACACACACACACACACACACACACACACACACACACACACACACACACACACACACACACACACACACACACACACACACACACACACACACACACACACACACACACACACACACACACACACACACACACACAATGCATTTCGCTGCTAAAACAACAACTTGGGCTGCTTCTAGGACATTTTGGGTGGATTTGGAACGGTATGTGGGCAGGACGATTTTTGCAGGCAGGACCTGGCAACCCTGCGCTGTTGCCCGAGGTGCAGAAATGCTCTGGAACAGATCTGGATCCACCATGGCCAAAATAATTGTCATGAATAGCATGAATAGATTCATGCATTATCATTCAACTTGAACATGTGTTTTTACAGTATATAGTGGTGGAGGGATGACGTATGTTGGCCAACCAGGAAGTGAGCGTCCACCTGGGTTTCCCTTGACAAAAAGCCAACGGGTTTTTCCATTGGATTTTGGATTATTGCAGAAAAATTAGCATCTTTGAAGCACCTCCACAAAAACTGAAAGTAAATAAATAAATAAAAATAACTGTGCTCCAAAGAACGAAATGTAAACCAATGCATTCTGAATGGGAGTGTTTCTCCGATTTTTCCATGCTACACAGAACGAAATGTAAACCCATGCAAATAAAGACTTCATGGTCATAATAATTTAAATATCATTATTCTCCTCAGTGTGTAGGGTGGTATTCTATTTTTTTCAACGGGGTTGCATCCAGTCACTTGACCGTCATGGTTGCTATGGGGGTTGCTATCGACCCGCCCCTCTAATCTTTACATGGCTCTAAAAACCACGCGGCAAAGGAGCTGCCGTCCATGGTGTTGTTTTTGTCGTAAAATAGGGTCCGATGGTTAAAAAATAGACAGATATTCCAAGGTATCCTTAAAAGGCAGCTTGGTTGTTTTTATTTTCTGCAGTTTAGACTTCTTCTATAACCTATTTTTGAAAGCAAAGCACCAAGCTCAATGATTTAACGAGGCAGGGTTATTTGAAACAATTTATTAAATATATATTTGCGAGAGGTCATTCCTTCTCCTGAGTTTGCTTCCTATTTATGTCTAGTGTACAACCCTACTGTCCACAAGCATCACCCCCCCCCCCTCCCCATATGGATTTGGAGAATTGTTGCCACGTCCCAGTGGTGGAGGTATCATATATATGAAGGAGGGCATTCAATTATACTACAATGATCAATTAGGAGGCCGAAGCCCGAAAGGAAGTGATGCAATAGGTGACTGCAGGTCGACAACATTTAAGTAAGCTGTACTTTGAGGTCTCTTATAGATCAAAGGGGGTCTCAAAGGACCCCCTGTCCTAGAAGCAGCCCAAGTTGTTGTTTTAGCAGCGAAATGCATTGTGTGTGTGTGTGTGTGTGTGTGTGTGTGTGTGTGTGTGTGTGTGTGTGTGTGTGTGTGTGTGTGTGTGTGTGTGTGTGTGTGTTTGTGTGTGTGTGTGTGTGTGTACGCTTCAACCTGTGGCTCCAGCCCTACAGGAAATGACTCAGCAAGTGCTCCATCTCGTTGCACCTGCACCCAGCGGCTCGCTTGCAAGATTTTGGCCTGAAGTTCTTCCCAGACCTACACCCATAGCCATCCAACATGCATATCTGAGAATCAGGCCTCTCTTTAATAATGACAAAAAGTTATGAGAGAAACACACATTAACTTTTTGTTATCTCATAAGCGGCGTGGTGCCGGCTCCTTTTGACCTTTTGACCCCCGAATTCAAAAACATGGCCACAGGCCAGCTGTGTCTACACACCTTTAGCTAGGGTGACCAGACGTCCTCTTTTTCCCGGACATGTCCTCTTTTCGAGACCTAAAAAATGCGTCCGGCAGGGATTCCAAAAACGTCCGGTATTTTGCCTCGTCGCAAAAAAAAAAAATATATATATTATTGTTATTATTATCTTTTTATTTTTTTTGCCTCGTCGTATATTTGTGTTTCTGGGTCTTTCACATAACCTACTAGTTATTACCATTGTATATGTCTATGGTTATTACGGCCTTCCAAGTTCTGGAAATGGTATCTCCCTTACGTTCCACCTTCTTGCGCGAGCTGACTGTAGAGAGAGTCTGTCATTGGGCGACCGATCTCATGTGCTCGTTGAGAAGGTGCCGTGTATAGACGGAATGAAACCCCCACTGAAGTACGTAGGCTTACGATACAAACCCCCCCCCCCCCCCCCCCCCCCCCCCCCCCCCCCCCCCCCCCGTCAACAATCCTGCCCGGGGCGCAATTGGACCTAGGATCGCCACTGTCTGCAGCCATGCCTAAACGTAAATGTAAGTTCACGGACGAACTAAAGAAAAAATACCCATGTTTTCGCCCCCCCCCCCCCCCCCCCCCCGCGACGAAGTGTCCTCTTTTTCACAAACTCAAATCTGGTCACCCTACTTTAGCCACAAATGTACACCTCCATCCCACAAAAAATGGGGACTAGAAACTAACCTCTGTCTTACGTACATTTACTGTACTGTTGGAGGTACTGTTGGGCTTTGTCCAAATGACACTCCATTTGGGAAAACTTTTTTTCTCTAAGGGCTAGAACTCCAAATCTCGGATATGTCGTTCACGGGGCCCCGGGAAATGTGTGTAAACATTTTAGCATCCCTAGCTATCTCGAAAAGGTCGGCAAAGGGGTGTGACCTCCAACAGTACAGTAAATGTACATAAGACAGAGGTTCGTTTCTAGTCCCCATTTTTTGTGGGATGGAGGTGTACATTTGTGGCTAAAGGTGTGTAGACACAGCTGGCCTGTGGCCACGTTTTTGAAGTCGGGGGTCAAAAGGTCAAAAGGAGCCGGCACCACGCCGCTTATGATAACAAAAAGTTAATGTGTGTTTCTCTCATAACTTTTTGTCATTATTAAAGAGAGGCCTGATTCTCAGATATGCATGTTGGATGGCTAGGGTGTAGGTCTGGACAGAACTTCAGGCCAAAATCTTGCAAGCGAGCCGCTGGGTGAGTTGAAACGAGATGGAGCACTTGCTGAGTCATTTCCTGTAGTGCTGGAGCCACAGGTTGAAGCGTATGCGTCCTTTGAGACCCCCTTTGATATATAAGAGACCCTATACAGCTTACTTAAATGTTGTCGACTCTGTTGTCACCTATTGCATCACTTCCTTTAGGGCTTCGGCCTCCTAATTGATCATTGTAGTAGGCTATAATTGAATGCCCTCTTTCATATATATATGATACCTCCACCACTGGGACGTGGCAACAATTCTCCAAATCCATATGGGGAGGGGGGGATGCTTGTGGACAGTAGGGGTTTACCCTAGACATAAATAGGAAGTAAAATCAGGAGAAGGAATGACCTCTCACAAATATTTATTGAATAAATTGTTTCAAATAACCCTTCCTCATTAAATCAATGAGCTTGGTGTTTTGCTTACAAAAATTAGTTATCGAAGAAGTCTAAACTGCAGAAAATAAACACATCCAAGCTGCCTTTTAAGGATACCTTGGAATATCTGTCTATTTTTCAACCATCGGACCCTAGTTTACGACAAAAACAACCCAATTGACGGCAGCTCCTTTGCCGCGTGGTTTTTAGAGCCACGAGTATTAGAGGGGGCGGTCGATAGCAACCACCATAGCAACCATGACGGTCAAGTGACTGGATTCAGCCCCGTTGAAAAAAATAGAATACCTCCCTACACACTCAGTAGTAGCTTAATGATATTTTAATTATTATGACCATGAAGTCTTTATTTGTATGGGTTTACATTTCGTTCTGTGTAGCATGGAAAAATCGGAGAAACACTCCCATTCAGAATGCATTGGTTTACATTTCGTTCTTTGGGGCACAGTTATTATTATTATTATTTTTTTTTTTTTCTTCAGTTTTTGTGGAGGTGCTTCAAAGATGCTAATTTTTCTGCAATAATCCAAAATCCAATGGAAAAACCCGTTGGCTTTTTGTCAAGGGAAACCCAGGTCGACGCTCACTTCCGGGTTTGCCAACATACGTCATCCCTCCACCACTATATACTGTAAAAACACATGTTCAAGTTGAATGATAATGCATGAATCTATTCATGCTATTCATGACAATTATTTTGGCCATGGTGGATCCAGATCTGCTCCGGAGCATTTCTTCACCTCGGGCAACAGCGCAGGGTTGCCAGGTCCTGCCTGCAAAAAACGTCCTGCCCACATACCGTTCAAAATCCACCCAAAATGTCCGAGAAGCAGCCCAAGTTGTTGTTTTAGCAGCGAAATGCATTGTGTGTGCGTGCGTGTGTGCGCGTGCGTGCGTGTGTGCGTGTGTGTGTGCTTAGCACGCTATTTTATGTTGAAATGCGACGTAATCCAGTGTTCACGAAAACCTACACTGTCAACATATGCTTTTGGCTACTGGGTTGGCTCTCAGATAAACGGGTTTCTAACAAGATGATATTTTAGCGTCACAGGGTTTGGGAGGAAGGTGCGGGCCTTCTGAGAGGGGGTTCCGGGGGTTTCCTTCCGGGCGGGAGTTTTGGTTGTTGTAGTTTTCCGGTGGAGCTGTGCCTGCCTGTCCGATAGTGGAATCCAATAAACCTGCTATCAAGCTTACTTCGCTCAATACCTCGCCTGTGGTTATTACAATATCATTAAAAGTTACATAAAGTAACGGTTTAATAACACAAACGCAGGAAACACGTGAGCTGCTAGTTTAGCGAAAGCAGCGTCCCCAACCTGACGTCGTTGAAACATGCGAGCGAGACGATTAAATCTTCTGTTGCATTTTCTCGAAGAAAGTTGTCCAATCCCGGGTTGCTTTAAACTCACTTCATTTATTATAAAGTCGTCGGCATGTTTCGGCATGGTAAATGAAGCTATACGGAGGGAATTGAATCTAAAGAGTGGAACACGTGTGAGAGATAATAACTCTGGCTACTATGGGCCACGGGCAGAGGCCCGTGACCCTTCGCGGGTGTCGCTGCAAATCTCTGATCTATGGGCCACGGGCAGAGGCCCGTGACCCTTCGCGCGTGTCGTTATTAATCTCTGGTCTCTTCACACTGGGTGCACAGGTAAGAGACCGTCAAGTGGGCGTGGCCTAGTGGGCGTGGCCGGGGTGCCGTAAGGGCTTCGGCTTCTTCGTATATATAAAAGTGCTGCTATCTGTGGCTGGAGCAGCCTCCAATAAGGTATTGCTCCCCTTGTGGCTATGTATGGTATTTACGGCTTATATGTTTGGTCCTGCTTCATTTTGGTCTATGTGTGGGTAGCTTAGATTCTTAAAATACGTAACAATCCCTCCTTGGTCATCTTAGATGACCATACAATAATATTTTAAATCATAAACACCATTTACCACACCGAAAACATAGTCAAATTAGGATCAATCATCAACACGTGTGGAAAACTCTTGAATAGAGGAAAAAACCACAATGCGCTCATAATACTGAGACGTCATTCACCTTGTGGGTCTCATTGGGAATACAGGTCATTATTTAACAATACAACAATGAACATAAATCTTGTTATCATACAATCACATGTCCAAACAGCACACAAACAAAACTATTCATAGAAATCCTGAGCTAATACTTTTGGTTATGTGCTATAGGCCATACAATTTTCATCATGTGCAAAAGTAAAGTAAAAATTGGTAGTCATAATACAATTTTAAAATTTCAAAATGATTGATAAGCTAACATGGATTTGGGGGGTTCAGGTGATCTTCGTGTATTGGTGCGCCGGTTCATGTGGGTGGTTTGGGCATGGATTTGGGGGGTTCAGGTGATCTTCGTGTATTGGTGCGCCGGTTCATGTGGGTGGTTTTGGGCTTGTTATTATTGCAGTCATTGTTTTTTCTGTCGCCGTCTGGCCTGTAATTCATGAACCCAAGACTCGCCCCTCCTTGTCAAGGGCTCAATTCAGAGAGGTTACTCCTACATCATGGGAGCCTTCAAACAGGTTCTCCGTCATCGTCGTGTCAGTAACAGGTGGCCTGTAAAACAATCGCCTCAAGGAAGATCAACAGTACCATTATCAATGCAGCGATTCAGAAATAACGGGTTGCACTCGCAACCAAACAATACTATACAATAACAAACACAACTCGTTTTGGTGATTCAATAATTAATTATTCAAGTAAATCCAGGATATTGATTATCTTAAATACAGTCGATTCTACTAGAATAGTATAGGTGTTGACTATTCTACATATTACAGCTGGATAGGGTCGGGCCCCTCAGGTAATGTAAGCCTGAATGGCACTTGGCACTTCTGTAGCGCCCACTGCTGTGGTGATCAGCAGATGCAGTAGCCCTCGTGCGCAGGGAATACAACGGCAGCCGGTGACAATTAACACGGTCTCTGCATTTATTCCCACGACGGGCACTTACTGGATTCTGCCTTTCCACCTCCCAAACATATTCTCCATCCATCCTGTGAAAGGGTCATTAATGCCGGAGTTCTCTGCCAATTTTAACCTGAGGGATTGTAATCATACCAGCGCCCTGGCCACCAACCCATCCGGTGCGATTCAAATCCTGCTGTTATTTGATCTCCTCATGTGACTGTTAGTCCTTGCTCGGCGGTGGTAGTTTGTAGGCTCCGGGTGTGTCTGCATCTGGTTCTGGAACTTTTGTTTCTATTGCAGAAATACAAACTCATGTACAGCAGTTAGTTGTTCAAAAACATATTTCCATGAATTCTAATTTTAATTGTTTTACAGTATCTACTTTGGTTTAATTTCACACTACATCCCTCCTTGCACATTGCTTCAGCCATGCGCATTGAATGACAACCAAAGCTAACCACGCCGTAGTGCAATCAAGTTGCTATAACCAAAAAGATGTAAAAGGGAAATAACAATGTTAAAATTTGCATGTTCAATATCACTTCTGTGTTAACCGTATCTCATAATAACAGTTACCTTCATCATACTACCCGATTGTCCTACACTAACTATGTATATTGGATGACCTAATCTTCATTTATTCTACCTATTGCTCGCATTTGATGTTGTCCACACTTTGATTAATTATCTAGTTTTTTGTTGGTCAACATCAAATCGATACATTAATTCAACCTTCTGACTTACCGACCTACCTGATTTCTCCCCGTGTGAGCCCGCGAATGACAACTCTCCCGTGGCCTCCCCATGAGCCCCACCGTTACCACCCCCCGAACACTGCAGGAACGATTAGTCGATTAACGTGTGGCCCGGAGGCTCCCAGGAAGTGCCACAATCCTACGTCCTGACACCTGGTGAACCTTCAGCTAGGTCAATCAAAACCGTCTAAAATAGTTAGAATAAAGAGTCATTCAAACTTACAACAATTATGCACATCTGGGTATTACATATATGGTGATATTCTACAAACTAAACAAAAAACTGAACCTAAAAGAAAAATGCAGAAGTTATCGGTTGAAACAAATGTTATTGTAATTGAACTGCAGCAGTTGAGCTAACTCCCGCCTTGTGCACCGGTTAAAACCATTTATTAATTAAACATATTATTTTAACAGTTGAACCCCGTGTCTATTTGAACCATCCTGGTTCCCTATGTTGAATAGACAGAAGGGCTTAGCAACCTGAAAAACATAATGTCTGAGTGTTAGGCATTCGTTACTGCATATACTGCTATTTCCTGAAGAGAGAGAGAGAGAGAGAGAGAGAGAGAGAGAGAGAATATTAAGATCAATGCACACAAACACAGGTTGCAAAGGCTAAATTTAAATCCTGGTTCCAACACATGGCTAGGTGTGAGGGTTTGAGGGTTTGAGGGGGTAAGGGGCAATTTAACTAACAATAGAGAGGCGAGTTGCCTTCTCAGGGGGATGGGGGGGGGGGGGGGGTCTGACTACTGGACCTGTGAAGACTGGGACAAAGGGAGTGGGGGGGTTTCACGAGCGAGAGAGAGGAAGAGGGAGAGAGAATGTAACACCGTAGTTGGGCTCCCCGCTGCTCTTGGTCTCTGCAAGACCCAAGATGGCGGACGTCTGGACAAAGGAAACCCACGTCACGAAGACGCGCCGTCTCTTTAACACCACGTGGTTACACTCTACGGCTGCGTTCTATACTAATCAAAATTGCACATTAGACTTAACTGAACCGGGAGGAATCAATCCAATTTGAACTCCTTGGCCAAGCCTCCGTTTTAATATGCAACTAAGCTAGATTAACGTTAAAAACCTGACCTTTCCTCCCCCCACCGTAAAGAGTTTGGAAGTTTATGGTCGGTAATAAATATACCTTATGGTGGCCCGGCTGAACTCGAAGCTTATCACCAAATAAATAACACTTAACACACTGGGGGTCCCTTTGTGCAGGTGTCACGTTAAAATTGTACCGGGGGCGAAAATTGTACCGGCCTACGTCATCGTTTGTTTACATCCTGACAACCTGACAACCTGCCCGGAAACAGACGACGCGATGCAGAAAACATGTTTCCAAACGACGAAATAACATAATACAAAGAGCGGATCGCTATCTGTATTAAGATAGATAGCGATAACACTTGTTTTTACTTTATATTTGTATTGTATTTAATTGTTTAATCGAAACAATAAAAAAGTTTGCCCGCAAAACGGGCGATCGCGTCAAATGACGCGTCAAATCACGTGGAAGGTTCTTGAACATTCTAGACTATGAAACCTGCTTAAAACACTCAGTTTACTAGCTAAATTCGATTAAACAATTCAATACAATACAAATATAAAGTAAAAACAAGTGTTATCTAGCGATCCGTTATCTGTATTATGTTTCAAGAACCCTCCTACGTCATTTGACGTGATCGCCCGTTTCGCGGGCAAAACATTTGTCATTTGACGCGATCGCCCGTTTTGCGGGCAATTTTTTTTATTGTTTCGATTAAACAATTAAATACAATACAAATATAAAGTAAAAACAAGTGTTGTCGCTATCTATCATAATACAGATAGCGATACGCTATCTGTATTATGTTATTTCGTCGTTTGGAAACATGTTTTCTGCATCGCGTCGTCTGTTGCCTGGCAGGTTGTCAGGATGTAAACAAACGATGACGTAGGCCGGTACAATTTTCGCCCCCGGTACAATTTTAACGTGACACAGGCTACCATTGCCTTATCAAACAGCCAGGAGCGCCCAGGTAAACAAAGGGATGGGGAGAGGGGGGGAGAGGGGGTACTCGTGTGTAGGGGGCCTGGAGGGGGGGGGCGGTGGGGACTTCACGTGTGTAGGGGGTCAGGGGGTAACGACCGGACGGTGGCTAAAACAAACTTACACCTAAATGTTCTTATAACCAATCCTATTTCAGATTTAATCTTTAAAACAATGAGTTATACTTACCTCAGACGTGTGGGCCTGTTGAAGTTGTTTTAGCGTCGCGCCCGCCGAGATTCTTGGGACTTTCTTCCAAACGTCGCGGGTCACCAAATATGTTGCATTTTCTCGAAGAAAGTTGTCCAATCCCGGGTTGCTTTAAACTCACTTCATTTATTATAAAGTCGTCGGCATGTTTCGGCATGGTAAATGAAGCTATACGGAGGGAATTGAATCTAAAGAGTGGAACACGTGTGAGAGATAATAACTCTGGCTACTATGGGCCACGGGCAGAGGCCCGTGACCCTTCGCGGGTGTCGCTGCAAATCTCTGATCTATGGGCCACGGGCAGAGGCCCGTGACCCTTCGCGCGTGTCGTTATTAATCTCTGGTCTCTTCACACTGGGTGCACAGGTAAGAGACCGTCAAGTGGGCGTGGCCTAGTGGGCATGGCCGGGGTGCCGTAATGGCTTCGGCTTCTTCGTATATATAAAAGTGCTGCTATCTGTGGCTGGAGCAGCCTCCAATAAGGTATTGCTCCCCTTGTGGCTATGTATGGTATTTACGGCTTATATGTTTGGTTCTGCTTCATTTTGGTCTATGTGTGGGTAGCTTAGATTCTTAAAATACGTAACACTTCCTAATAACTATAAAACTAAAGATCAGACACAATCACTGAATGAAGATTATGCAAGTAAAAAGTATATTTCTTGCTAGAAAGGTTATTAGAAACACGTTTAACGCTGAATCGATCCTAAAATATTGCATTTCCCATTCAGATAATAAAGATCATACACATTCACTGACTGAAGATTATGTGAGGGAAATGTACATTTCTCGCTAGAAATGTCATTAGAAACACGTTTAATTGTGTATCTGTCCTAAAATATTGCATTTCCCATTCAGATAATAACGATTAATATGGCTACGCGCGTCCCGAGCAACCACGAGCGTCCACGAGCGGCCCCGAGACTTCAGAATGTCGTTATTTGCATGACCGCTAGAGGCGCTAAATACGCTCCAGTGGGTCGTAATTTGGGGCGGTACAAACGACCTATGCGGTCGTATTTTCTAGGAGGACAGGCTGATCTCTCCATATACCTCTGACTATATCTCTATCTCTGCATCTATACTTCTATCTCTCTATATGTATATCTCTCCATCTATCTATCTTTCATGATATATCTCTCTGCATCTATATCTCTATCTCTCGCTATTTATATATGCTGAATTTGAATCCTTTGTGAAACAAATTAGAACTGTAACACTGTAATACAGATCTCTGCGTTTGAAATCCTTATTTCAGAAGCGCAATGTGTGCTGGCGTCTGACAGGGATTATATTGTCCGTTGTAGTTCTGATTAGGAGACCGAGAAAGACTTGCGCTCCTCTAAAGTAACAGGACCATTTCTCCATTTTCTAACAACGTATTTTTAGTTAACGTCATTCGTCATACGTCATTGTACTTCCGGATTAGAGCACTTACCGGCGTCTGGATTGTAGACTGCCGCTTCTGTCCCTGTTCGCGTCTATCGTTTTCTAGTGTAGTCTTTTGTCTTATCCCTACGTCTCTGTGTTAGTTTACTTCTTTAAATCTCCGTTCCCACTTATCCGTTCCTTCACTCCTGGACTATCAGCCGCGTTAGCCAGCTAGCTAACTGTCGGCCTGTCAAAACTTATAATCGCTGGATCCTTCTGTCTCCTGAGTGTGTGGATTGCTTGCTCTGGACCCGGGTGGGTACGGTTGTGTGTTTGTGGTGGTGATTGTGCCAACCCGGGACTGACCCGCTGCATCCCTCACTAACCCGGCTGTCCGCATGCACTGCGTGCCTCACTAAAAAAACAAACATTGGCCCAGCTGTCAGGCTACCCAGCTGGCGCTCACGGGGGGGAGCCCCCACTCCCCACCGGCTCGTCAGCTGCAGCCTAGTCGGATGCCGTCATGGCACGGTGGGGCTTGCCTGCCGCACGGGTAAGGTCTGGGGCAACCAACATCACCCACTCCACCCATCTAACTCCATCACCTGGTCCACTGCTGCATCCACACAACTCTCTGCCTACCAGCTTCTAGCTAATCAGCTACTAGCCATTGACAATACACTACTACCCAGACTTCTTTCATCTGCTGTCATGTCTCATCTCCATCTTGGATTACCACTCCTGCTACTCCAGACTCTTTGGACCCTCTCCTCTACTCCACCAACTTCTCGCCCACCCGCCTACACTGCCGTTGACCTTCACCGCCCTAACACCAACCATCGTCTCCCTGCTGCTGCTGCCACTGCAGCTAGCAAAGCCGGGGTCCTTCGCCGATGCCGCTACATCCATCGAAGTTCTGGCCCTTCTCGCAACCAACATCTCCCCCATGGCTCACCTATCCCCTCACTCTGGACTAACTCCCGCCCCCCCGTCACCCCCATCTGCTGTACTGCACACCTCAACAACCTTCGTTCCCCCTCCCCTCCTCCCCCATCCATCTCCCTTGCACTGCTGAACTGTCGCTCCCTCTCCAACAAATCACCCGTTATATCTGAACTGCTACTGGACAATAACACCGATCTGCTCCTCCTCCTGGCAACAGCCCCTGGACTTCTATGCTCTCAATCAAGCCACCCCTTCCAACTACAGCTACATTGCCAAACCCCGCCTCTCTGGCCGAGGGGGAGGCGTTGCCGTTCTCCATAAACGATCCCTGCCCATCACTGAACTGAACCTCAACCTCCCATCTATCTCATCCTTCGAACACCTTGCCTTCTCCCTCCCCAATTGTATCACTACTGTTTTAATTTATCGTCCGCCGAAGCCTCACCCATCCTTTCTCTCTGAGCTATCTGAACTCCTCACTATTGCATCTTCTCTCTCTTCCCGCCTCCTACTTACCGGTGACTTCAACATTCACATTGACCAATCCAACGCCCCACTGACATCTGACTTCCTCTCCCTTCTTGACTGTTTCCACCTTACCCAACACATTGACTTCCCCACCCATACCAAAGGTCATATCCTGGACATAGTCTGCTCCACCTCCCTACCCATATCTAACCCCCATCCTATCCCCTTCCCACTGTCTGATAATCTCTGCATCCTCTTCTTCGCTCCGCTACCTTCACCCCATAGTCCCAAAAAGCGCTCCATTTCCTACCGCAACAACAAATCAATCAATCCACTCTCACTCTCCCAGCTCATATCCTCTACCTTCCCGCCTGACTTTGCCCCCTCTTCCCCTGATGACTACGCCAGCATGCTCAACACCATCCTTTCTGACTCCCTCGACTCCCTTGCCCCCTGGAAAACTTCCTCTGTCTCATTCACCAACTCCGCCCCCTGGTACACCCCGGAACTCCACACCATGAAACAGTCTGCCCGCCAACTGGAACGACTGTACACACGAACCCGCCTCACTGTTGACGCCGAAGCCTACAAGCTTCACATCTCCTCCTACCGCGACGCCCTCCAAGCTGCTAAATCCGCCCACTTCTCCACCCTCCACCCCCACCCATCAACAGCACCAACCAGAACCCCCGCATCCTGTTCTCCACCGTCAACAAATTGCTCCAGCCACCGGACATCAATCCACCCTCCTCATCTGACCTCTGTAACTCTTTCCTCCTCGCCTTGAACAATTAAATCTCCCAAATAAACAGCTCCCTGACTGGTGCCCTCAGTAACCCCTCAACCCCCACCATTCCTGTCATCATCCCCCCCCCTCCCCCCCCCTCCTCCCTGATCTCCCGCCCTCCCCTCCTCTCACTGCCTTCTCCCCTGTTGACTCCTCCCACATCTTGGACATAATCACTGCGTCCAAGACAACCACCTGCTGTCTAGACCCCCTCCCAACGACTCTACTCAAGGCTTGCCTCCCTGTCCTCATCCCCCACCTCACCACCCTCTTCAATCAGTCTCTATCCCTTGGTCATGTTCCCTCTGTCTACAAACTTGCCTCCATCACCCCCATTCTCAAAAAGCCCACCCTTGATCCTGCCGACCTCTCCAACTACCGCCCCATCTCCAACCTGCCGTTCCTCTCCAAAATACTGGAACGCATTGTCGCCGCCCAACTCCACACCCACCTCCAGTCAAACAATCTCTATGAACCCCTCCAGTCTGGCTTCCGCCCACTTCACAGTACCGAAACCGCCCTGGTCAAAGTCACCAACTCACCTCTGCAGACTCCGGTGCCCTCAACATCCTGCTATTACTTGACCTCAGCGCAGCCTTTGATACGGTCAACCATTCCATCCTCCTTAAAAGGCTGCGCCAACAGGGTGTTGAGGGCACTGCACTCGACTGGCTCACCTCCTACCTCACCGATAGGCAACAGTTCGTCTCACTCTCTGGCCACACATCCACCCTCTCTCCTGTCACGCAGGGGGTCCCTCAGGGCTCAGTCCTCGGCCCCCTTCTTTTCATCTGCTACCTCTTCCCCCTCGGTCACATCATCCGTGAACTCAACCTGGACTTCCATTGTTACGCTGACGACACCCAGATCTACATCCCCATCAAACCCACCCAAAATCCTCCCCTCACCCAACTAGAAACCTGCATCTCTACAATAAAAGCATGGCTGACAGTCAATTCCCGCAAACTCAACAGCGACAAAACAGAGCTCCTCCTCATAGGCACCAAATCCACTCTCAATAAAACTGGACCCATCTCACTCACCATCGACACCTCGACTGTCACTCCCTCCCCCCTGGCCCGCAATCTTGGTGTTATCATGGACCTAGTCTCGCAAAGCCAGACCAAACTACAGCAAGTAGAATGGTCTGGAGCCACGCTACCTCGAGCCGTCTATCCGTGGGGAAACTGGGCGGGCCTGTTTTTATTTCTTTAAACCAATCACAATCGTCTATGGCGGGGCTAAGCCCGGGAAGCAGCAGCGGTGTCCATGCAATATAGAACATCTTTCTTCCTCAGCAAATGCTGTAAGCAAATCTTTTGCAGTTCTTTGCAATTTTCGACGGAAAGAGCCAAACATGCCAACTTTACAGCGCCGTCAAAGTCCTCTTCAACACTCGCCATACTGCCTAGTTTCCGAGTTTGAGGGGGAGCAACCGGAAGGGGAGGAGTCGCGGCCAAATCCGACGCTAGGCAATAGACGCTGTCCACTTCCGTTCAGCCAGACTATCATGGACCCTACCCTCTCCTTTGTTCCCCATGTCAGCTCCACAGTTAAGACCTCCTACTTCCACCTCCGCCGCATCGGCAAAATCAGACACTGCCTGTCCCCCCCTGCTGCTGAATCCCTTATCCACGCCTTCATCTTGTCCCATCTTGATTACTGCAACTCCCTCCTCACTGGCATCACCTCTCATTCCCTCTCATTCCCTCCACAGACTCTGCTGCGCGCCTTCTAACACACACCCGGTCTCGTGAACACATCACTCCTGTTCTCTTCACTCTCCACTGGCTCCCCATCAAACAACGCATCAACTTCAAAATCCTCCTCCTGACCTTCAAAGCTCTCCACCACCTTGCCCCGCCCTACCTCTCTGACCTCCTCATCCCCCATTGCCCCTCCCGAACCCTCAGATCCTCCTCCACTCTCACTGTCCGACGATCCAAATTCAAAACCTTTGGTGACAGAGCCTTCTCACGAACAGCACCCCGACTCTGGAACTCTCTCCTCCAACCTGTCCGCGACTCTCCCTCCCTTCCCATATTCAAATCCTGTTAAAAAACATACCTCTTTTCCCAAGCCTATGACCTCCCCTACCCATAACCACCCTTATCCCTATCCCTATCTATTATCACACTCTACCTTGCTTCTGTTCTCTGTTGTGCTGTCTTCCGCTTGTCCCCCCTGATTGTCATCTCCCTCTTCGTGTTTTATTTTGTAATTTTGTAACTTTTCAAACGAAAAAAACAACACCTCCAGGCCCCCCAAGATCGTTTGCGCTGACAACTCCGAACTGGAGTTTGTCAAGTCCTATAAATATCTAGGGCTTTGGCTGGACTCTTCCCTTTCATTCTCCACCCATATTAATAATATTCAGATTAAAGTGAAAGCCAGATTGGCCTTTCTCTTCCGTAACAAAGCATCCTTCACACGCTCTGCTAAACTTACACTTGTTAAAATTACCATTCTGCCCATCGTTGACTATGGTGATACAATCTATAAAATGGCTTCAAAAACAGCGCTACACAAACTGGACGTTCTTCACCATTCAGCTATCCGCTTTGCCACCAATGCTCCCTTTAATATACACCACTGTGAACTTTTCAAACTGGTGGACTGGCCCTCGCTCCAAACCCGTCGACTCCGACATTGGCTTCAGTTTATTTATAAGACACTCCTGGGCAAGACCCCGTATTACCTTTCCTCCCTTCTCCATCCCTCTAGAAGCACTTACCGTGAAACTCCTTTCATTTTGCAGCAGCTTTTGACTGGAACAAAATTCAAGACACCCTCAAACTTACAGCTTTCATATCACAGTCTGCCTTCAAGCAGAAACTTAACTATGTCTTAGTAGACCCCCCCTGCTCCTGTTGATTCCACTGTTTTCTGCATTACACCCTTCACACACAATATAACATTGACCCATCTTAATTATTATTAATAGTGCATTGGTGTTTTCTATTTTCTTTCTGTACATAGGTTATGTATTTGTATATCCGTTTTATATTTGTCTAAATTAGTCATGCTTGTGTTTTTGTTATTTGTACCTTTTATTCCTGGTGGGGCCTCTTGGACCAGATCAATATTGTAAATAAGAAACTGTTCTTAATGTTTTATCTGGAAAAATAAAGGTTAAATAAAAAATAAATAAATAAAAGCGTCTTTGGGTCATTGAAAAGCGCTATAGAAAATGAATGAATTATTATTATTATTATTATTATTTTAGAATAAGTGGGAGGGCTGTGAGGTGGGTGCATGGTGGGTCTTTCTTCTTTTCCTGCTCCGTTCCTGCAGACCGTCAGAACCACAAGGAGCAGAGCCGCGAGTGTTGAGGAGGTTGGCTGATGTCTTCATTTGTACAAAATTGGCTCTTCAGGTTATAGAGAACAGATCCTGTTGATGGTCACCGCTGCAGAACACATGTGGATACTATTCCACTCTTAACCCAAACCCCCCCCCCACCCTCGATTCCTGTCCGACCCCTACCACCCAGCACTTTCACTAACACACACCTCCTCCATCCACATCCTGAGCCACATCCTCATGGTCTCCACATGCTCAGACACGTCCGTCCTCCATGAACGAGTGGTTTTGATGGGACTAGCGTCTATGTATGTCTTTGTCTTTGGACCTGAGCCTCTGCAGCACACAGCGACTGTGCACAACGGCCCCTGAGTGTCACTTCCCACCTCTGGCTACTCAACCCATCTCTGCACGTCTGGCCTCCCGCTCTGCTGCCACTGGTCTGCGGGGCCCTTGTCCTCTCCTGCAGCCGGGCCCCGCGGGGCCTCTCCTCCAACCGGACCTCTACTTCAGCCGGGCCCCGCGGGGTCTCTCCTGCAGGAGGACCTCTCCTGCAGCCGGGCCCCGCTGGGTCTCTCCTGCAGGCGCACCTCTCCTGCAGCCGGGCTTCTCCTGCAGCTAGGCCGCACGGAGCCCCTCCTACAGCCGGGCCCGAGGGGCCCCTCCACAGCCTGGTGTTGACCCCGCTGTAACTCTTTGCCGTATTGTCATGGCCTAGGGTGACAATGAGGGAGGACGAAGGCGTGATTCCATTCAACAATAATCACGGTTTGTTTGATAACCCATAATGAAAAGAGATCAAACCACAACAGTTGCAGCGTGGCAAGCAGGGGGAGATTCCAAAAAAGAAAGGGGCTGGACTGCTGGAACAGGGCGTACCATATAGGCCACAAACAAGGCGACTCTGCCCCTCTTCATCAGTCCTAATTGGGAGACAGGCACACCAGTCCTAATTGGGAGAAAGCCGTCACACGTACATTGCGGCCGTCACACGTACATTCTGGTTAGAAAGTGAAATAGAAATGAAATGAAGACGTTTTGATTAAAGAGGACGGAGAGGAGGGGGAGAGGGAAGCCCACTTACACTCACTATACAAACATGAATGTGACCGGGTCGCATCCATGTTTCTCTCTCCTCTTGCCCCTCCTCTACGTCCTCTTTAATCAAAATGTCCTTCATTTCATTCTGGCTCTCACAACTCAGACGTTGTGCAGTCGTGTGTCAGGTGTGAATAAGGGGACACCTGACCATCTAAACGGGATCCATTATCCACCGTTGAGAAAGGCTGCATTTCATGCACTTGTGATTGACATGCATGGTGGATTCCCACAATCAATCAGAGAAGCAATGCCCTGATTGGTCAGAAGTGAGCCCGGAGCAGTGTAAAATATGAATAGGCTCATACAGATGCAGAACAGGGGAGCCGATTAGCTCTGGCACTTTACAAATGGCATTCAAATAAAAGCCCTTGAATCATACCTACAGCGCCTTCAACATGAATAATTTAAACAGCAGAAAGAAAACATGTAAAAAGAGGATGAGAAGAAACATAAAGTTGTACATTGCACAGTGGTCACAGTGCTGGATACAGACAAGCTGGATACACGGCGGTGGCCGTAATGAGCAGACGAGCCACATGAAAGATTGCACATTAGAATGCACGGTAGAGTGAACGTTAGAGCGCACGTTAGCCCAATAAAAGGACCAGCTGGGAATGTGGAGAGCTCCACTGGACTGGCTAGAGTGCACTCAGCACTGAGCTGTGACCTCTCAGTGGGGGGCATCAGTGGGATTGTTCCCACACAGGGGCGGGCCGCCGGACTGTGCATTGATGAAGAGGGCGCTGGGAGCCTCCTCTAGGCAGGATACGTGATTTCGTGCTGCGAGCCTTTTAGTGAGATCAGAGAGTGTTGAGAAGGACAGTAATGAAATATTTGGTAAGATGGATATAAGAAGAGAGACCCTCAGTGAATTCAACCTGGTCCACTTGACATCGGGTAGGTACATGACAGTGGTAGACCTACCGTAAAACTTAAAAAAGATGGGAAATGCTAACATTTATTATTTAAGCATGAATATTCCTACCGTATGTAGGCCTATACACATTATCAGGCTATTGAATAACGCCCACACACAGGGTGGCGGAGTGGTTATCGGGAGAGTCAGGAGAATTCCCGGTGGGCCGTTAACGTTTCGGGGCTGTCGGGCTGATTACTGCGGGATAACAATGTTGCGTTTATAAAAGTTCCTTGCAGCGCCGTCCGGTAGCCTGAGCAGTGCGCCCGCATCCTCTCACTCACTCAACACAGCCGCAACACTAACAAACTGTCAACGTCGCAACCAAGTCGATTTTGTCTAGAGGGGAGTAACTGAGCGGCCCCTCCCGAAGTGGTACAGCCCAGGTGGGCCTTGAACTGCGATTGGTCAGAAAGAAGTAACAGCTAATGACAACATTGAACACTCGTGCGGCTCGAACAGAGTGACACACATGCACACACACACTTTTAAGGAGTTTTTCACCCGCTCCGTATCCTTGCTTGCCCCAAAAAGTTTGTGCGGTGTGCTTGTTGTTTTGCTTCCGGTGTTGCTAGATCCAGTATGGTGTTGTAGTTTTTCTAACGTGATTGCTAGACAGCAGGTGAAAAAACGACAACGTTTGCCAAGCCAAAAGAGTGTTAATCACGCGATAAAAAAAATAACGTTACCGTTAAAATTGATTTACGTTAACGCCGTTAATAAAGCATTAAACTGACAGCACTAGAAAATATATAGCGATATTACCGTTTTTCTCAGTCGCTTTGGTACATTTCTCGAATCATCCTCAACATTTGCAAAACAGTAAATGCATTTCTCAAAACAATTCGTGCAAATAGCAAAACACCATGGATTACCTGCAAAAGCCAATCTCTTGCTCAATATCCTTGGTTCATCGCTCAAAATTAAATATCTGTGTCAAAGAACATGTCAGTGCCATCAGAATGACAAGTCCTTGTGTCATTGTGGACGGGTAAGACAGTCAAATTGCTTAGTCATGTTGTCAATATAACAGTGTACTCTGGAGGGATGGTCTGATGTAAACTATGGCTAAAGTTTTGAAGAAAATTATTGTAAATTGTAAGTTACACCTTAGTGTATGTGGGAGATTGATTGCAAGAGACTGGACAAGATTCACATTTACTCTTTGACTGTTTTTACTGTCATTTCTTGACAGACCATGTCATTGCTAGAAATGTGAAAATGTGAACAATTTCCTAAAAAGAGTAAACTGTACATGCATTGCTGTAGGAATTACAGTGCAGTCTTCCTACACCCCCTGAATGCCTGTCTGTTGGGCCACAAATTCTCATTCTCATGCAGCCTCACTCCTCTTCCTCTTCCTCTCTCTGGCTGTTGTCCCCGTCCAATTCCATGTCATTCCATTGACAATGTAACATTGTGTTGTGCTCCAGCTATATATATACTTGCCAGTTCATGGTTCATGAGATGCACCTTGGAGCTATTTCAGTAAACTGGTTGATCTAACGCTTCACACATTTCCCTTCTTTAGAGAAAGACAAGATTCACCTGGTAGCAATTTACAAATTCAATTCATTTAATAAGACTGATTATCCCGTTTATTCTAGTTTTTGTACTATTTATATATTCATGCGTTTTACAATCAAAATATAAAGTTTTTCACATAAAAAGGACGGATCTTAGCTGCGACTTGGCAACGGGAGGTATTCTAGGCCGCTGAGCTATGAGCCAGAGAGCTAACGTTATCAATTGTGCATATTTATAATTCGAAATTCGTCCCAGCCTTTATACCACAGATACTCTAGGCTAGGGTCTATAGCATATAACCGCGTTGTCTGATTACAGTTTAATTCATTTTTCATAATTCACCAGCTCTCGTTTTGAAGAATAATCAACACGCCATTTGTTTCAATTGGAATCGTGACGGTCTATACTTTCAACATAAACTGTACATAGTTATGTTTCAAAATTCGTCACAGCCTTTATACCACAGATACTATGGTATATAGCATATAACCGCGCTGTCTGATTACAATTTAATTAATTTTTCACAATTTACCAGCTCTCGTTTTGAAGGATAGTCACCTCGCCATTCGTTTCAATGGGGATCGCGACGGTCTATACTTTTGTAGCCGAGCGTTCTGGGTTCGCCTATACTGTAGTATTATAGAAAACAATGAACGGGACCAGAAACGAGATAGTGTGTTCAGCAGCCAACTCTGCTTCACTTTAATCTCAGACACACCCACGCAACACATCAGCCGTAACACTTCCCTGAAATTCCCCCCTACGGCAACTCACGAGGGACACACCTCCTTTTCCAAACAAAACACAGAACAGTCTGTTACATACGTCCCCTCCTCAATAAGAAACGTCCACGTTTCACTTGAACAAAACAAAACAAAGAAAACCCCAAAAAAAAAACAGGGACAAAACAAAACCCGTATCAAAAAAATTAAAATAACATGTGGAGAGTATCCCCCCAAATTCCCATCACCTGTAATCCCAACAGAACTACAATACAGGCAACACAAATAATCATACATACATTCCACATTTTCATCAATTTCAATCCCTTTTTTTTTTTTAAACCAGCAAGCTTTCACTGCATTGCCCAACCCAGAACACAATAACTTCAAAACATGACAAACTCCCGCAAATGGGACGGAGGTCGCTCCACTCGCCCACTGCGAGACTGTCCGGATCTGAGCTCCGGCGAGTTCCCACACAGTCCATTGTCCAACTCACCAGCCCGAGGCTGATCCCTGCTCTGTGGGAGCGAAGACTCAACCACAGGACGAGACCCAACGGCAACAGGAGTGGCAGAAACAGTCTGTGCCGGCATGGCAGAGTGTACGGTTTCAGTCTGTCATGATGAACCACTTGAGCCCGCTCCATCGGGTCGAGAGCGCTGATAATGCGATATGTCAGTGCAGCCTCTCCACCAGAAACCAGCACTTGCACGACCCGATATGGGCCCTTCCAGTGCAGTGCCAGCTTCATACGTCTTTC
This sequence comes from Gadus chalcogrammus, assembly GCF_026213295.1. Lineage (NCBI taxonomy): Eukaryota > Metazoa > Chordata > Actinopteri > Gadiformes > Gadidae > Gadus > Gadus chalcogrammus. The sequence goes on from NC_079431.1 coordinate 21,790,767, forward strand.
CGTGGGGTTACTCAGCCACACCAGCCCACCTACACTAAAGGGACGGTGGCAGCTACTTTCGTCATAGTACAGTTTCTGTCTCTCACGAGCCTCCGCAGAGTTAAGCCTGGCTGTGCTGAAGGCTGACTCCAGCCGCTCTGCAATGGTGGATGCATAATCCATCTGGGACCCAGTGCCCCGGGAGTCCAGAGCACTATTAGGCACCAGCAATTCAGCAGGAACCCGGGCCTCACGTCCGTGCATGAGGTAGAAGGGGGTGAACCGGGTGCTGGCATGTTTAGAGGAGTTATATGCAAAGGCGACTTGCTTCACATAAGTGTCCCATTCACCTCCATGCGAAAGCAACATCTTCGCCAGTTGATCGATCAAAGTCTGGTTGTGACACTCCACCATGCCATCAGATTTGGGATTATAGGCAGTGGTGCGTGTTTTCTTAATCCCCAGCCACTGAAAGAGGCTCTGCTTCGACCTGCCGGCCCTGGTCAGTGTGCAGGATTTCGGGGACACCATGCACCAACACATAATCCTCAAAAAGGCAGCGCGCGACTGAGTGCCCTGTCTGATTCGGTAAGGCATACAGGGCAAAAAAATTAGTAAAGTAGTCCTCCAGAACTAAGATGTACCTGTTCCCCCGAGATGTCATGGGCAGCTCCAGAATATCTGCGGCCACCCTCTGCAGAGGACGGTCAACTTGGGACCCCCCCATAGGAGCCCTCGGCCTTGGGACTGGGCTCCTGCGAGTCTGACAGGCCCTGCATTGCTCACACCACTGTCTTATGTCCCTCAACATGAAGGGCCAGTAGCAGGATTGCCTGGCTTTCTCCCACACACGTTCAGCGGAAAAGTGTGCAGCAGCCGGCCCCCCATGTAACTGTTGAAGGATCTCAGGAACAACAGCCTGAATCAGCCAGAATCCGCTTGTCTCCCGTTGTTTCAGGCAACGCCGTGCGGCACAGCAGCCCCTCAATCACCGACAGACGGTGAAACTCAGTCCATAACTTCCTCAAGCTGGCAGAGGAACCCCCGGGGAGTCTACGAGGCCGCCGCACCCTGCCCTGCTCCAACCAAGTCAACACAGCACTAATGTCAGGGTCTTCACGCTGTTCTGACCGCAATTCAGCTCCACTACCACAAAGTGAATAGACAGGAACTGGCTCTGTTTGTGCCCCGTCTGCAGGCGGAGAGTGGTCAGACATCTCCACTGAGGCCACGGTGTAAAGCCCGGCTGAAGGAGCATCTGGCTCGACAAGGTCTGGAGACACGGGTCGGCGGGACAGAGCGTCCGCATTTTTGTGGCGGGTGCCATCCTTGTGGACCATGACCCAGTCAAACGGGTCCAACTCCAGCACCCACCTACACCTCCGTCCAGTAGGGTAATTATCAATGGCCATGCGCCTAAGGCCTAGCAGAGGGCGATGGTCAGTGATGATGCAGAACGTGGCTAGTCCCACATAGTGTTTGAACTCACGCACTGCCCACACCACAGCCCATAGTTTCCTGTCGAAGGTGGACCATCTCTTCTGTATGTGTGTGAGGGCCTGGCTGGCGTAGGCAATCACCTTCTCACAACCCTCTTCATCCTGCGCTAGCACTGCCCCAACAAAGTCTTTAGAGGCGTCGGTGTACATCTTGGAAGGAAGTGCAAAGTTAGGTAGTGTTACCACCAGAGAGGATGTAAGCACTTGCCTGAGGTAGGTGAACGCCGCCTCACACTCATCTGACCACTCAAAGGGCACATTCTACCCTGCCAGCTGGTTCAGTGGTGCAGCGTGCTGGGAGAAATTACGCACACATCTCCTATAATAGCAGCATAGACCCACAGAGGCCCTGACCTCTGACGGGGTGCGGGGGGTTGGCCAAGTTCTCACCTTAACAGTGTTCCGCGGGTCTGGCTGGAGACCATCACTGGAGACCACGTGGCCCAGGAACACGACATGGTCCCTGGCAAAGTGGCATTTCTCGGGATTCAACTTCAGGCCAGCCAGCTGGATCCTAGAAAGGACTTCAGCTGTAAATCAGTATATCATCAAGATATACCACACAAATGTGCCATGACAGGGCCCTCAGAGTGAGCTCCATCATTCGTTGAAACGTGGCTGGAGAATTGGTCAGACCCATAGGCATAGCCCGCCACTGATACAGGCCCCGGCCGGTGGTGAAAGCTGTCTTCTCGCGATCCTCCTCAGCCATTTCTACCTGCCAGTAGCCATTCGAAAAGTCAAGCGTGCTGAACCAGGCCGAGCCAGCTAGAGCATCCAGGCTATCATCCACTCGCGGGAGGGGGTGTGAGTCTTTGATCGTCACTGCATTCAGTCTGCGATAATCAATGCAGAACCTCCACTATCCCCCTTTCTTCCTCACAAGTACCACTGGAGATGCCCAGGGGCTACAACTCTCCTCCACAACTCCATCAGCCAGCAGCTTAGCCACCTGACGTTCAATCTCTGTCCGTTTCCCAGGTGCTGCACGATAAGCACGCTGCTTCACAGGGGGGTGGTCCCCAGTCCTTATATGGTGTTTGATCAGTGTGCACCTGCCCGTGTTTCTGTCGCCTGGCTGTAAGGAGGTTAAAAACATCAGTGAACCTCTGCAGCAACTCAGCCAGCTTGGCCCTCTGCTCAGCCGTAACAGGAGACTCCTCCAAGGAGACAGGGCCTGCAGCAGCCGGAGGCACAGCTGGATAATTGACGACGACACGAGTTGGCATCAAAATGTCACTCTTTTCGACTCGGTAAAACTCACCCCGGTGTAGACCCTGCCTGAGTTCAACCGCCTCCCCTGTGGGATTGAGGATGCGGGCTGAGGTCACACCATTCCTCATACTGCTCACTGTACGAGCAACCACCAGCCCCGTTGTTTCTGGAATGTTAGGCTCCAGATATCCCTCGAAGTCTGCAGCAGGTTGACTAGCTCCAGCAGGAGGGAGAATGTTCACTGGCACCAGAGCCTCACTCAGCGGGGGAATGGTCATGACGACAGCGAGAGATACGTTACAACAACTTGGGACCAACTCTCCACCCTGAAGCAGGGGAACAGAAACGTCCCATAGTTGTAAAACACCTCGCCCCAAATCCAGCAATGCATGATTCTGCATGAGCACATGGAAAGTGTGCTGCCAGCAGGTCGGGCCCAGACGGAAGGTGATCTCACTGGTACCCACTCACTGGTGTGACTTTTGTCCATTAACTGCCCGAGAGTCAATATAGTTCTTTTTCAGGGGCCTGTTTCGCAGGGCAGGGACTGACATACGGAAGTCTGCACTAATCAGTGACACCGAGGCCCCGGAGTCCACCATCATGGGAACCTCGGTGCCTTCAACCACACCCCTGACGAAAGAAGTTGAGTGGCCAGTATAATCCATACAAGCAATGTCATTGGAAAAGTCATGGCTCAAGGGACCCACCACAAGAATTAGCTGGCGTTTGGGCCTCGACACCAGCTACCGGCCGTTTCCCTGATGGCCGTTGTCAGCATCCTGCTGTCGTGGCAGGAAGTCCACGCCGCGTCGCCTGGGCTCGTCCTCACGTCGCCTCGGCTCGTCCTCACGTCGGGCTCGCCAGTTGGGCTTCTACCCCCAGGCGGCCTGGAGGCATCTCAGACGGATCTGAACAATAGCGGAAAACCCCCCTGGCGTGGGGACCGCCCAGGCTCGGGGGAGCGGCCACGGTGTTCCTCACGAGAGCCTCTCAACTGGCAGCCCCCCTCGCCACAGTTAATGTTACAGCTTCCTCCTGAGGGCGAGCGAAACCTCCGCCCCCTTGTGTCAGTATCCCCCGCCCTCAGTCTCCGATTTTCCTCATAAAGTTCTTTCATTCCCACTCTCATGGTGTGCATGTCCTCTGTTAGCTTCTCAACAGCTCTCTGGAGACCATCAGAGACTGACACGGACTGTACAGATGGGCTCCCAACACCGTAGGCAGCAGCAGCAGTACTCACATAGTCTCTCTGTAGGGTCATTCTGGAGTTCTCACATCGCTCCGCCACATGTAAAGCCTACTCCAGGTCCGTGGCGCCCATCTCCAGACACTTGGCCTTCAACGGCGGGTCAAGACCAGCCAGGAAGCGCCGAAACTTCTCCTCCCTCTGTGCAACACCACCATAATCCGGAAATGCCTCTGCGACCAGCCGGCTCACATCAGCAGCGTACACCTACAGGCTTTCACCAGAAGCACGCGCACGGGCTGACAGGCTTGCTCTGAACCGGTCCATTAACTGTCTCTGTCCAAACGCTGTTCTCAGCCTCTCTTTAATCGCAGCATAATCCGACTTGGTCGCATCAGGAAGACTGTCCCACAGCAGAAAAGCGGACTTGCCGAGACGAGTAGGAAGAATCCTCACCAGCTCCTCCATACAGCCGTGGCCGCCCCCTGCCGTGGCGCTGACGGCCACCTCCAACTGCCTCGCCCAGCTGAGGAAACTCTGGGTCCCATCCCCGGTGAAAGGAGCAGGCAGGTCGATGTTAACAGCTCCGCCCGGCGAGTATCTGCCCAGCATGCTTGCAGTGGGTTTAAAAGGGTCCTCGTCTGCACTCCACATGTCGACAACGTAACGCCCCGTCTATCACGCACCACGTGAGGTCAGCCAGCTAGCTATACAGGGGCAGCTAAACTAATAACTAACTAAAACTAAAACTAACACCGACACGGCGCCGCAGCAGACTAAACGCACAACGAAACACAAACAGCGCTGCCACCAATGTAGCCGGGCGTTCTTGGTTCGCCTATACTGTAGTATTATAGAAAACATTGAACGGGACCGGAGACGAGATAGTGTGTTCAGCAGCCAACTCCGCTTCACTTTAATCTCAGACTAGTGTTGCCACCCGTCCCGTTTTTCCCAGAATTGTTCTCTTTTTTCACCAGCTGTCCCGGGAAAAAATAAATCTCTCCCGGGATACAATTTGTCCCGTTTTTTGGGGGGAAATGCCAACACCTCATTTGATTACTTTCGTTCTGTAGTGAGGCCCCGTCCACACGAAGCCGAAACGGGCGAAACCGTCAAGCGAAACCGGTTAGATCTGTAGAAACGCTGTAGTACACATTCTAGGGTGAGACTCCGTGTGCTCAACAGTCATTGGCTAGAGGGTCAAGGGGTGGGGCGATGACGTACAAGACTTTTGCGGTTTCGCCATGAAATCGGCTTTGTGTGGACGGGGCCCAATACGGTTCCTGTGCTTATATGGCTCTTAAAATTTTCCCCGTTTTCTTCCCGTCTATGCGTACTTGACCGTGACGCCCCCATTCTTGCGCTCCTCAGACAGAGCGGGAACACAATTTCAAACGTAAACATATTAAAGGGGAGGAAAGTCACTCAGTGTGAGTGGAGTCGAGCACTGCGTCTTCATTTGAAATGGGAGGAGAGACTGATGAGGAAGGAGATGGAGCAAATAAAACATCCAAGCCACCAGTAAGAAAAAAAATGATTTACAAGTTACAATCCTGACTGGGCGAAACTTTCTGAGTTCGAATGGGTACGGCCGACCCAGGGAGACCATTTTTCAGCCACGTGCGTTTGTGTCCGGCGAAAAATCTCAGTAAAATATGAAGGGAAAACGCATTGGAAATCCACGCAAAAACAAAAAAACATCAAGTTGTGCTCTCAAACAAAGAAAAACAAGCAGCCATTGCAACTTCTATGACCAAAAAAGCTTCACCAGAAGAAGACAAGATTGCAGCGGCAGAGCTTTGCAGTGTTTACCATGGAGTGAAACACGGCCACAGCTACTTATCAACGGATTGCGGCAATAAAGTAAGTGCGAAGATCTTTAATGATTCTTCGATTGCCACAAAAATGTCATGTGGAAGAACAAAAAGTGAGGCTTTAGTTCAGAATGTCCACCCCTAGCTCCTTACAGCCAGGAGCATTTAGCCACAGAACTGCAAAAGGCACCATATTTTTCTGTGTGTTCTGGCGCATCAAACTCGGGCAACGCAAAACTGTATCCAATATACTGTACAGTATTTCCACGGAGAACAGGGCGTTCAATATGGGCTGTTGGAATTTTATGAAGACCCCAAAGAAACTAGCCGTGCTATCTATGAGCAAATTGTGGACATCACAGAAAAAAATGCGCTGCGTGTAAATCAGATTAGCGCATATGGAGCTGACAATGCATCTGTGAATTTTGGCAAGTTTTCCAAAACTGAAAGAAGTCAATCCACACATCATGAAGGGAAATTGCAAATGTCACTTGATCCACAACACCCTGAAAAACGCTACAGGTTATGATGCTGAAGCTATTGTCTTAAAAATCCACAGCGAATTCTCATGCTCAGCCAAAAGAGCAGATTCTCTGAAGGAGTTTTGCGAGTTTACTGCAGTACAGTATAAAGAAATACTTAGGCATGTTCCAACCCGTTGGCTATCTCTGTTGCCTGCAATTCAGCGGATCTTGGAGTGTTGGCCTGCCTGGAAGTGCTACTTTTTGTCATTGGGAAAGAAGGACTGTCCTGACATTATTTGGAGGGTTATGTGCAAAAGTGCTGCTGATGCTTCTGCCAACAGCAGCGATGAGGATGAGGTGACAGTGTTTGAGTGTGTCCTGCTGTTCCTTCACAATATCATGCAGGAGTTTCACTGCGCCATTCTGAAGTTGGAAAATGAGAGTGCTACTCTACTTGACATTCTGGAAGTAATGAGTCGACTGCGCAGCCAACTAAACTTGCGCCGTGCAGACAGGTACTATGGTCATAAAACAAAGCAAGCAACCCGAAAACTGAGTGCAACAGAACAATCAAAGTTTGCAACACTGATTGTCTGCTTCTTTGAAAAGGCCATTCTGTACCTTGAGGCTAACTTTGATTTTGATGATCCAGTTTTATCTCACACGAGCTGTCTGCGTCTAAGCGGTCCAATGGAGTGGGATGCACTCGAGGGATTGGTCAACAAACTAGCTCTGGACATAGATGAAGACAAACGGTACCAGGACTACACTGTACTGAACAGTGTCTTTGAATTCATCCCAGAAAACCTGGCACTGTGGTAGAAATGAATGATTATATTCTATGGTAAACTGTGATTATTATGCGGTCTTTTATATATATTAGTGGAAAACACACGGTGCCTAGGTGTCTGGGTTTAGAACAGATGGAGCCCCCCTAAAAGGAGCAGGGCTATCTTTGCAGACCATTTGTTGTCTATTTTCTGACCATTCAGGTTAAAGTGGATTTATGACTGAATGGAGGCAGACACCTCAAGGAGAAGCTGTTCTGTTTGTGTGTATAAAAAGACGCCGCAGTTTGTGAACGGCAGTGACTCTGCAAACCCACTCAGGCTGTTGTCGTTGTTGTTTTTCTTCACGATAAAGTCTTTTTCAATTCTTGCTCCGGACCCCTCGATTTCTTTTACACTCTCTCTTAAATTAGTCTAAGTGTTTTAAATCTCGATTAATCTCCGACAGCACCAGACAAGAAATGGGTGTTTTTTTTCAAGAAGGCGCAAACTGCAACCGAACTGCTCAAAGTGGTGTCTTTTGTTTTCGCTGTACCTGTCAGTAACGCCTATACTGAGCGTGTGTTTAGCCACATGGAGGATGTCTGGTCTATCATGCTTGGAGTTTAAAGCGTTCATCGAGGGACAGCACGGACTACTGAAGGCAGCAAAAGGGGATGCCAAATACACATGGAAAAATAGGTGAGTGGCTGCCCAAATTCATTAAGTTAAAATGTTTGTAGTGCATTATAATATAATATTTTCATCTGTATTTTTTAAATTTGTATTCAATGTAGAAAGGGGCAGCAGCAGACACATGAGTCCAGAGTGAGTGCAGGCTCAAGTGCAACCTTGTCAGGGAGAAAATCAGTGTCAGGACGACAAATAGGTAAGGAAAGAAATAAGGAGTCTTACAACTGTCAACCTAGTATATTTTAATGTCCAATCATGTTTTCATCTGTATTTTTTAATCTATTAATGCAGAACAGAGTAGCAGCAGCAGATCAAGGAGTCCATCCAGTGCAACAGAGTCAAGAGCATCTGTGTCAGAGAGTCAACCTGTGTCAAGAAGAAAACAAAGGTACAATAAGAGAGGCAACAGGGATTCCTATAACTTAGTGTAGCCTAGATAACTTGGTAGTCAACAGTATGCCACCATGTATAGTTAACCTAGTATCTGCAATGCAAATATGCTACTGTCACATCCTCCACCTCCACTGCATTTAATTATTTTTTTATTGGATATCCATTTACAGCAGCACAGTAGCATAGCTATTCTTCCTGGAGACCATAAATACAGTTATATTAACAATACATTCCGAGTCTAGTTTAAACATAAACCCATACTAATCTAATCACGTGTAATCAAACACACACACACACACCAAAATAAACAAGAAATACAAAAATATAAATGTTGTAATAATAGCAATGTTGAAAGATTTGTCTCATGTGATGTCTCTCTCTCTGTGTTCTAGTGTGTTGACATGGCTGCTGGACAGAAATTATCTGCTGGTGTACATCCACCCTGGTGACCCCTGAACGAATACATTTATTAACATGACTTTGTTTCTGTCTCCCTTGTCCGAATTGTATGTTCATTGGTCAGTCTGAACTGGTAATAATGCCCGAGCCCTCCGCCCCAAACATTTGATCGAGTGTCCCTTTTTTTCCCAAATCCAAGGTGGCAACCCTATCTCCGACACGGGACTCTCTAAATCGACGCCACTTCGACCTGGGCGGGACTTTACGTCCTACGTCACTCGCTATGGGTTTGCATGTGTGCGCGTAGCCGTTTGTCTCAGGGATCTGTGCACGAACTCCCTTGCACTACAGATTACGAGCGTCAGTGTCGTACGCGATGGAGGGTGGGTGACATTCCTACAGTCTGTGATGATAGGCTATATTTCTACAAATGACTTCATCAAAACTTTGGACTTTGTTATTGTAAGAAATATTGTGTTGCAAAAACACTTTGTGTCTTACCCTTAGCGTTACCCTAACCTTAACCCCAGTAACATTTCTTCATCATAAACTACAAGTTACGCAAAATGGCATACAAACATCCAGTCCAATATGAAAGAAAAAAGCTAGCTTCATTAAGGAATCGAACCCCTTATCCCCGCGTTAATGAGTTGTTCTCTGACCACTAACCCATCAGGTCTTAGTACATGCGATTCAAGAGTTAACCACTTGACAATCTTTAAACTTCGGTTGCCTAGAAATTGTAAAGACAGTGATGTGTGTACATTGTGCAAGTATCCGTCACTCGCGATGTGTGTGCAGTCCAAAATGAAAGAAAAAACCTTGCATCACTAGGGAATCGAACCCCCAATCATCAGTTGGTCGTTGGTAACTGTAAACAAAGAGATCGCATTTTGTTTAACTGCTAACTAACAAACGGGTTTATGCGTTCACTGAACAAAGATTATGGAAATAAAAGACCACTTTTCCATCAGAAAAATCATCAGAACCGTTATTACCAACCCATAGACACTAAAGCCAAAACCTTTCTCACATGCACACCCATCGCGAGTGACGGCTATGCGCACACATGCACACCCATAGCGAGTGACGTAGGACGTAAAGTCCCGCCCAGGTCGAAAGTGGCGTCGATTTATGCCGCTTTTCCACCGCACATGTAGCTCGACTCGACTCGACTCGACTCGACACGACTCGACACGACTCGACACGGTAGCAGCACGGGTCGTTTTCCACCGCAAATAGTACCTCCTGGACGTGGGCGGGGTCGGCTGCGCGAAAGGGCCATGACGTATTTTTGTACGCGACGCAAACAACACCTACGCAACCCACATATGGACAGAACCCACATAACAACAATGGAGGACATCGATAACATTACTATTATTAGCTGGCATGTTGAAGAAGTTGAAGAAGTGGAATATGTTGGCTGCGGCGCTGCTATGGCTGTTACCAGCATGGTTGCCATGTCGCTCTCGTGACTTCGTCACACTCTCTGGCCAATCAGTGGCCGGCCGTCTGCCGACGTCACCTTTTAGCATCGGCTCAACCGCTTGGAACCTAGAGCGAGGCGGTACTAGAAAAAGCAGCCACTTCAGGTACCAGATACCATGTTTTCGCGGTGGAAACGCAAAAAATGCGAGCTGAGTCGAGTCGAGTCGAGTCGCGTCGAGCTGGTACCATGCAGTGGAAAAGCGGCATTAGAGAGTCCCTCTCAGACACACCCACAACACATCAGCCGTAACACTTTCCAAACTTCCCCCCTACGGCAACTCACGAGGGACACACCTCCTTTTCCAAACTAAACACAGAACAGTCTGTTACATTTTCAACCTAAAGTGTATATATTTAAAATTTGAAATTCGTCCCAGCCTTTATACCACAGATACTATAGGGCAGGGGTCGGCAACTGGCGGCCCGCGGGCCATAACTGACCCGTCAGACATAATATATGGCCCGCCAGATTATTCAGAAGTTGTATGATTTTTTGATTTTTTATTGTAGAAGAAGAATAGAATAGAATATCTAATGTCTTAAATGTAAAGGCCAGGATACAGTGAACTTTTTTCTTTCCAAACCGTTTTTGAATTTAATTGTATCAAATCCTGCTAGTACTCCCGGAAGGTTATAGAGACACACTCATCACGGGCACGAGTAAGCTGCGAGGGGCGCAAGTAGCGAGTAGCGTCTCTGATGCTACTTCGCCTACAGCTCTTCTAACGGCGAGTAGGCTAGGAACGGAGGTTTGTGTGTGTGCGCAGTGAGTCGGCACCCGCCATGGTGTGTATATGTGCGTGTGCGCAGTCAGTCAGCACCCGCCATGGTGTGTGTTTGTATATGTGCGTGTGTGTGCGCACAGTCAATCAGCACCCGCCGTGGTGTGTGCGTGTGTGTGTGTGTGTGTGTGTGTGTGTGTGTGTGTGTGTGTGTGTGTGTGTGTGTGTGTGTGCAGTCAGCAGCCGCCGTGGTGTGTGTGTGTGTGTGTGTGTGTGTGTGTGTGTGTGTGTGTGTGTGTGTGTGTGTGTGTGTGTGTGTGTGTGTGCGTGTGTGCGTGTGACTGTGTGTGTTGTGTTGTGTGTGCAGTCAGTCAGCACCCGCCGTGGTGTGTGTGTGTTTTGTTACGTGAAGTGTTTTAAGAATGGTTGGCTGCTTTTTGGGTGCGCACTAATGCCCTCTCTCCAGCATAAGGCCTTTCTACACTGCCAAACCGGTTCGGTCGAGGCTTGGCACGCCCAGCGATTTCACCGTCTTATTTCAAGTTTCCTGTGTAAAACCGAGGGGGTAAAATCCCCCGTTCGTCACGGCGCAGGCTTTCTTGGTTCATTGGAGAAGGCGGGGCTGCGCATGGAGTCTAGCCCTCTTGAATAATTTGCATATTCCGGAATGTTTTTATTTTTTTATGAATGAAGACAATCGCATGCAAGAATGAGTTCACGTCTGAGTGTAGGCTACAAATGCGAATAACTATTTACAAGTGCAAAGACGCCAACATATTCTTTATTTTGCTGACCACTTTGGGTTAGGGACGGGTTAGGTTTTTTTATCCCGACAAAAGCCTCGTAAGGACAGTTCCTCTCTGCGTCTCTCTATAGATCGTACCGTCTTTCAACTTCTTTGTTTAATATGACTGCATCACCTTCTCTCACATGATCAGCAGCTCGCGGATTTCACTTTCTCTCCACTGCTCATGATGATATCGCTGCGTTGTCTCTGTGGAGAGACCTCTACCCAACGTGACCAGGCATGACATTTACGTGATTAGGGCATACTTGTTTATATGCACGTCTTTTAAGAGTCATCTGGTGCTTGGTAGGCATGACTAAGCCAGCTAACGGGCCTGCGTCGCAGTTCCAGATGCAATTTCATTAAGCGTTCCACAGCATTGAGAAGAGCCATGTATTAATTTAGCGATAATGTAAAGAACGCTGGTCATTATCGGGAAAATAAGGGCTTATTCGATAATGACCGGCGACGTTCTATACATTAGCTTATTACACGGCCACTTGCCAGAGCGATAAAATAACTTGGGTTAATAAACAAATCACAACAACCAACATGAATTTGAAGTTTTATTCATGAAAAAAACTATTTACAAAAATAAAACGTGTAGGGTGTGTTTGCTAGAGTCAAAATAGTCACAGCCAGTGGCGATTTTGGTTTGGAAACTCTGGTGGGGCCCATGCAGGAAAATATTATAACGCAATCCAGAAATACCACACATTACTACCATCACAAAAAAAACAGTAGCAAGTGACAGAGGGGACCAAAATTGCAGCTGAATAATGCCATCACTCAAACGCGAATCTGACAACATATATTAGGCTATTATAGCAATAGCACCACCAAATGGCAGCGTTCAAGATCTCACAATATCAAAACTCAAGAAAACAACAACGTGGCAACAATAAAAACACAACGGGGCACACCCTTTACACAGCAATCAATATACAAAGCCACCACTCACAATATACCAAAAAAAGAAGAAGTATGGTTTAAGTTGCATTAAGTTTGCAGGCCACCATACTGTACAATTAACAATGAATCTAGCCTGATAGAGTGGTTGCCTATTCAGACCTGGATAATCCTGGTTGAAAATTTAAGTAATTTTGGGCTAAGATGGTAATTACCTGTGCTTTAAGGACAGTGCTGTCTGGTCTCCTTTGTGTGGCTGAGGTGAAACACAAGCATTTTTTTCCGCTTGAACAACTCCTGGTTGAACGATCTATTCTTGTCCTTTCCCTCTTGAATAATGATTAAATCCGTCGGGCGATGTGGTCCCAAACGTTTTATCTCCAACTTCTGTTCAAGTGCTAAATCTCACATGAGACAGATACTCAACACGATTCATCATTTAATGAATGAAACGTCCATTTGTTGTTATTTACTGTAACAGTAACTGTAACAGTAACTACGTTAGCCAGCTAGCTAGATCTGATCGGCTCCCGCCGTAAACCCCGCCCTTTCTACAAATCAGCCAATGAGAAGAGCTTTGGGGCGCTAAACTTCCAATATCATCCGACTGCAGACACAAATGGGCGTTCCCGTGTCGTGGGCGTTCTCGTTCACGCAGACTAAAACGCCCCCCCGGCGTTCTCGTTTACGCAGGCTGGAACGCCCAGTTCTTCTTCGTCGATCTAGTAGTATGGGCAGCATAAAACTGACGTTAGCGCCCCCTTCTTCTTCGATCTTGTTATACGGGTACGTTAGCCAGCTAGGCCTACAGAATGTTAGCTTACATTTATGCGTCGGATCTCGGCCCAAACTTTGCATCAAACTTGATGCAACACGATCATTACAGGGAGGCTCCATGATCTCATGTTCATTATCTTCTGGGTTAGTATAGGTAGGGTATTAGATATAAGTGAGATGTTTGATATAGTTGTTTAAGAATATGCCCAAATTAAATAATGAATAGATTAAAATAACACTTGGGACATTATGCAGTTCAAATCCAGTTACCACCAGACACTATGAAGGCTCAAACAGTAGACCATTTGACTCCAAGTGTTCACTTACTTTTCCCACTGAATGTTTTCAATAAAGACAAAATACAGTAATTGCTCTGTAACAATTAACCTTACAACATACATCGTAGGCACAAATGCATGTTATACATCGTATAGCATTCGTCACAAAAACAAAAAAGAAAGGAGTAATAAAATACCAGCATTTCTGGGCAGATACATTTACTACAGTAGTATGTACATTTACAAATGAAAGGGATTGCAAAAAATGACGTCCCAAATAAAACGAAAAAGGAGTAATAGAAGAACATTATGCTAGGCAGACATCTTTTATGACAAACCTGCCATATGCAACGTGCCTCAGTACCAGAGGTGCGCTTGGCCAATTCTTTTTTGAGAAGCCTTTGAGGCGTAGCGCAAGGCCACTGCCACAGCCTGCATTGTTGTAAATCTTTCTAACCGTTATGTATATGAGATTGTCTTTATTAAGCTTAATGTCCCCTGCCAAACTGTCATTTATATATATGGAAGGATGGAGAGGCTTGATTAGTTCTCGGAATGTGTTTGAAACCCTGTTGAACACGCCACGCATCGCCATGTCCAGTCTCAGCGTCTCTTGTACAAATTGCTGAAGGACTTCGGGTGGTAAGAATGGCCTGTCCTCTGTTGTGCCAGATTGGAGCGTGTGACTGAGATGGGGAGATGGAGAGGGTGAGCTTGGTGTGCCAGCTAGTCCTGCAGGGCTAGAGAGAGCGAGAGAGCCGAAAAAGAGTGAAGGAGAGCGAGAGAGAGGGAGAGAAACAGGGATTATAATCAACCTTCAATTCAATCACACAAGCCCAGACCAACACTACCCACACCATTAAACAAAAAGGCAATCACTGATCGATCAAAAGTCTGAGAAAGAGCAAGAGAGAATATACGTAAATAGAAAAGTATGGACATAGTATGCAATACCTATCACTGCTTAGTGATTGGAAGGTGTGACTGAGATGGGGAGATGGAGAGGGTGAGAAGGAGCCAGCTAGTTCTGCAGGGCTAGAGACAGAGAGACAAGTGTATTGGCTACGATCTTCGTGAGCACAAAAAATAAATAAATAGCAACATGGACACAGTATATAAACCTTTCAAGCATAAAGGTCTCCAACAGCTGTCCACACCACCACCTCCTGATAGAGAGCATGTCCCCCTGAAAAGTAAAGTTATGCATTAAATGACTTCATAGCCTGATACAAATCCATGTTACAGTACTGTTTAGCAGTGTACTATGGCAGTGTAAATTAAGATGTAGCCATATCCTCCCGTAAGTGCAGTACCTGAAGACAAAGTAATGTGTATGACCTATGATGCATGTTAATTGTAGCCTCCAGTAAGGATGACTAAATTATTAAAAGCCTTATATTTCATGCTACACATCTGATTGAGATTTGAAAGAACTCACCTCACTGAAATCATATTGCTTTTGAGGGTAGAATACATTGCGTACTGAAATTAACATACAAATGAGTTAGTTGTTTTGCAAACTAGTCATCAGTCATCATTTCTGAAAATAATGCATCTCACCATCAGCATAAACACCCCACAGCTGTTGCTCTGATACTGGTGAGGTGCGTCCTGTGGTGGTAAAAGGGGAATGTGATTTGTCAATGATTCTTATTAGTATATAATGCCTATAAACTATAAAGTGATATCCACCCTCATTTTGTAGCTACATACAAAAAGTGCACAATGCACTTTCAACAAGCATTTAGCAGCAACCAGGGCCCATCAGCGTCACATAGGAACACTTCATTAAATCATAATAAACAATCTAGAGGCCTGCCTGTCTACCAGTGAATGCTACTACTAGATGCAATGAATCGTGCGCCAGCCACACGTTTTACCTCGTCAGCCAAGTAAAGTCCCTTCCATGGTCCATTGGACAAAGCATGTGCCAGGGTACTGAAAAGGTTTGGAAGACGTGTAAGTTGCAATTCATATGCATCATCATCAACACGCATTCAGTACACACTACGCTTCGATTTCACCCAAGGAGGTAATAAAGTAGTAACTTCGGGCACATCTGTCATCTGTTTTTCAGAGTGCTAACGATCTTTATTCATTCGTTGCCCCGCGACCGAAATGACAGAATTCTCTGATATGCCATGCATGTAAACATACTAGTTATTAGTTTAGACGTTTACATGCAGTTTAATCCGATGCGTGTGTCACCACAACGAAGCAGAGTGGCCGCGATTTCATGCCTCTTACCATGCCAGCTGACACCTTAACATCCAACTTAACAATGTACTTTGGTAATGTTAACCTCACAGTAAAATAATCGGCAAAGCCTTCGCTGCAAACTTTACCCTACCTACAAACCGTCTTAAACGATGCTGATTTCTGAATAGTATATGCAACGTTTATGGACGAGATAGCATAGCATTCGCTGCTACCGAACCATGCTTGTCACGAGTATTTATATCGGATTCGAATTCGGATACAACGATACCACAGCTAAATCAGTGATTTAAATGAGAATGCTTCACAGCCAATCTTGTCAAATAAACAATATCATATTTACTGACAATCTCTCATCATAACCCTTTCGTTTTTCTGGAAAGTTACTACGAGGTAAAACCGCCAAAAAAGGAAGGGTAGCATACCTTGCGAAACTCACTCACCTCTTCTTGATTGATCGATGAAACGCAACAGGAACGCCTGATGGGCGTTTTTGTGTCACGACGGGAACGCCCGATGGGCGTTTTTGTGTCATGACGGGAACGCCCAAGCCTGCAGCTGGACCCTTCTCTAAACTTCTGGCCCCACCGCCGAAACAGAAGCGGGCGCTGCGCACGCGCTTGCTCGCGCAACAGCACCAGTTTTCTACACTGCAGCAGACGGGGCCATCTCGGCTGTGCCCCACCGAGCGGAAATGACGAGACGGAGCAACGAACTATTTCACACACAACTACTACACTACAACAATTGCGTTCATCAAATTAAAACTGCGGACATGTAATTAATTATTAACAATTAATGTATTATTAACTTATGCTCAATGACATTTTTGAAAAAAAAAAGAAAAGTATAATCGTGCCCTGCACGGCAGCGTTCTCTGGTGGGGACGTGCCCCACTGGCCCCTAATGCAAAGACGCCACTGGTCACAGCTCATCTTGAGCATAGATGTCTCCTGGTAGCGGGGTCCTCCCTATGTTCCCCGGGTCCTATGTTCCCCGGGTCCTATGTTCCCCGGGTCCTATGTTCCCCGGGTCCTATGTTCCCCGGGTCCTATGTTCCCCGGGTCCTATGTTCCCCGGGTCCTATGTTCCCCGGGTCCTATGTTCCCTGTTTTTCCCAAAAAGGGTCCTATGTTCCCCTGTAGCAATACATACCGGGGAGTAGGGCTGGGCGATATGGGCCAAAATGAATATCTCGATATTCTTTTACTATATCTCGATACACAATATATATCTCGATATATTTTGAATCTCCTCTAGAGCACATCATAAATGCTTGATTCAACCATGTCTGGCATAATGTTACGTCAGTAATAATTCTAGTATTCCTGAAATATAAGTCTGCATGTAGATTACATGAAACAACATATTGTTTAAACTCATTAGTGCTTTCTATTGAAACAATTTAGAACTTGCACATAAGAAAAGGAAAATCACAGCAAGTTAGATTTACCAACACAGCATTTATTCAAACCGTTAATTATTTATGAACTGTTTGCATAATAATTATTATATATACACTGCCAGACGACGGATCCAATGCTATTCTTTTTCAAAACCAAATCCTCAGTTTCCATCCTTTTTTCTCTCTCTCGCTGTTCTCACTCACCGGTCGGAGGTACACACACCTACAGCAGCGTGCCGTCCAGACTACGTCACACACGCGCGTCCATGAGAATCTCGCGGACTCGCAACGGGCGGGGGGAGTGAGTGTGTTTGTGCCATTGCATGTCTTTACCTTTTGTGGAAGACGGAGAGACGTCGGAGGCGCACAGAGCTTTTGGCCGTGATATTATACAATTATATTAAATTATATACTATTATATATAGAGCTCCGGGAGTCGCAAACGGCAACAATCACTTTCTCCTCCATGCTGCAGTTCACCCCGGACTGCACTGCACTGAGTTGGCCGGTTGAACGCTGATTGGCTGTGTCCGCCTCCGGATGGCCGTAGCGCGGGGAGCTCTCGTAGGGATTAGGCTTCTCTGGGTTTGTTTACCGGCGTTGCTATGGTTTCCGGTCTTGTGTGTTCTAACGGTTTATTAGGTAGGCCTATCTAATATATCTCTCTCTAATCAATACTTCATTCACTGCCTCTTCCGTGGTCATTACAATATTATGAATAGGCTGCGTCGGGTCCTCCGACGTCTCTCCCTCTTCCACAAATGGTAAAGACATGCAATGGTGGTTATCTGGCCGGAATTTGGTAGTACTAATGGTGGAAAAAGTAACAGACTGGGGAACATGGGACCCTTTTTGGGAAAAACGGGGTACATAGGACCCTTTTCTTAAAAGGGTCCCTATGTTCCCCAGTCTCATAAAAAGAGGGGAACATAGGACCCGGGGAACATAGGACCCGGGGAACATAGGACCCGGGGAACATAGGACCCGGGGAACATAGGACCCGGGGAACATAGGACCCGGGGAACATAGGACCCGGGGAACATAGACACGCTCCCCTGGTAGCCACGGTACTGCCCATCTTGTGCTGGGTAATTATCTAAGAAAGAAAGAGAACAACATTAGCAAAGCAAGAAAAATTATGCCTTGAATAGCCTACACAGCATACAACATTACACAGGCTTCAAGCTAACGGAACGTAGCCTAACGTAGCTCTGCCAATAAGATCGGGTACTTTTTGATAACTACATTGTCACGTTCCCCGGGACTCAAACTATTGTAGCCAATGTTTTAGTAATAAAACAACATCACTTACTCTATGCTCAGACGTCTGTTTTTCCTGTCGGGCTTAGGCTGGCGTTTCCAGTTCACTTTCTGGGTCCGGAAATATGTATCCCATCTGTTCAGATGAAGCGTAAAGCCTAGGTGAGAAGTTACACAAACGGCCCCGTCCTCGCCAGATTCAGCCATTTATTAGACGAAACTGGCATCGCTGAAATTCAAGTACTCTGTGTTAGTGTCTATAGGCGAAAAAGAGCAAACCGGCGCGCTCTGGCTCCTCGTCCTCGGCAACAGGCAATGCTTGTTCAGCTGCATCCGCATCAGCCTCCTCCTCTCCTATTTGTACGAGTCTATTCTGGCTCGTACAAATAGCCCTAAATGTCCGAATCCAACAATAGATTTTCAAAATCCACTTCGGCTGTTTCACATTGCAAAATTGTTCTCTAGCTAAGCGGTGAAGAAGCATGGCGGACATTGTGTTTGCATCTCGTAGCCTACGCGAGCTCCCGCCCCCCCCTCATTCCTTATTGGTGTTCTCACAAACTTGCGGAACCATTGGTTTGTATGCCGCCTTCAAAGCAGCTCGGAGGTTCGGAAGGTCTTACGTGTCTTTACGTAAACCTTCCCTTCTTCCGAAATAAGAGTGTTCAGGAAACGTTTGTAGGACATGACATAAAACCGGAAAAACCTGATCGTTCGTGAGACTAGACTTCATAATAACAACAAGTATGGATGCCTGCAGGGACCTCTTTGCGTTCTTTGCTGAATCAGATGAATCCGTTATTAGGACTGCTTGCGATGGTTGAACATGAGGGGGAATTTATCAGTTGATGTTTATAATCTAAGCTATAATGTATCGTCGCTTAGTGCTTGCTGCAAGTTCACTTTAGTCTATCAATGAAATGGGCAGCCATTGTTGTGACGTCAACTCTGAGGCTCGGGTTGCTCTACTTCCGCACGAATTTCCGAGGGAAATCTCAGATTTAACAGAGTGTTCAAGGTGATTTCCTCCTATTTTAAGGTCCCAACCTCCGAAATTCCAGGAAACTCAGACTGTTTTGAAAGCACCAGTAGTCCTCGCCCCTGCTAGCAGGCAAGCAAAGTTTTACTGAGATGAACGCGTCATTTGACGTCATCTCAGGAGAAAATTAGATCAGGAAAGCTGGGCCAAGGGAAGACTGGGTTAGACTGAGGGAAAAATAAAAATAAAATTACATTACAATAGCGATTTTATAATGATAGAACGCCGGTTCTGAATCGGTAAAGTATCCCTTTAAACATCCAAAAATTAGAGGGACAGACGTGTATGTAGAGCAGGCAAGCCACTATTTAATCATTCAGCACCATTCATCCAAACGGACCCAGAGTGATTTCAGATCAATGTCATTGATGATAAGAGTTAGGCGTTTGGCTCTAGGGGGCTCAGGTTACAAGGACATCGGGAATCGAATGCGGAGCCCTCTGGCTGCTAGTCAAACACCTTGGCCACAAGATCCTCCTTACCAACTGCTGCACCTGGTTTTTTAAACACAAGTTATTAACCTTTTAATAACAATGAATGAATTCCCTTTGAACCAAATCACCTGAAAGTGAATAGAGGAACAGGCTTCAGACTGGTTTGGTGTATCAGTGTGGAGTCATATGCGGACATTCGTGTTGTGTATCCTACAATTCGCCTTCACTAGGCAAGCTGGTTCTGTTTTTGTTTATTTTGTTCTATAGTTGATCAACTCCACTGTGGGCACGGGCACAGTCTCAATCAAACCGCTGACGTTTCTATGGCAACCTGCAACTATGTGCCGCACTCACTCAAGGACATTGACCTTCACTGGGCTGGACTCCCCTGGGCTGGACGCACAAACACATACACATGCATTTGAGCATACACACACACACACACACACACAATCACAAACACACACACACACACTCACACACACATGCATGTACCCAAACACACAAGCACACACACGCTCACACATACACGTAGACATGCATGTAACCACACACACAAGCATACACTCACGTGCATGTAACCACACACAAAAACAAACTCACACCCCCACCCACACACACACACACAACCCTTTGTGCTTGCTTGCATACAAACACACACACGCACACGCACACACACACAAGCTTAGTCAATGAGAATATGACAATGAATGTGAAAGAACCTGATGATTTTAGTGTTAATTGCGCCTTGGTTACCAGCAATTATATTGCACTGAAAAACATACATGGGGACATTTTCACAAATAAAGAAATATTCTGATGGCTGAAGGTAAATTCATACAGAGAAACATGTCATAAGGATTTGTGACCGGCGTTGTGTATTCCTGCCTGACCACACATATTCATGACAGATGCTACTATGTTCAGTTCTTATCTTGTTACTCTGTTTGTGTGTTGACGATGTAGTTGTTAGTATTTAAGCGCCATGGTAACAGGTCGGTCATGAGCAGAATCAGGACCATCTGCTGTGGGGGGAACACGTGGCAGGGCTTTTGGTTTAGTGTCTAGGGCTGGTTCCTTGTTCCTAGTACTCACCTCCGTTCAAAACACACTGGACAGAAGCTTTAAAGTAATGTACACTTTCATTAGTACCTATGGGCTGAAAGCCGCTCTGTAGGGAACAGGCCTTTCAATGTCAAATCAAATGCAAGTGTACATATCTATATGTGTATATACATATATATAGGGTAATATATAGGGTTTTATATATATTTATATATGTATATATGTAGGGCTTCGTACATAGATATTAGGGCCCGACCGATTCATCGGCCTGCCGATTTAATCGGCCGATTATAGCCTTTTTGAAAATAATCAACATCTGCCAAAAAGACGCCGATTACAACCGATTTTTTTTTTTTTTAGAAATGTTATTGCGCTTAGTATCCTGCAGATTGCGCTCCTACTCGCCTTGCTAACTAACAACTTTAAATGGAGTAAAAAAGAGGAGATTGAATTTTATCGTACAACATGAAAGCACGCTCGCTCAGGCAGCTGCGCACTCACCTCACCAATGTACACAAGACGCGTTGTTTGAGCATGTTGTGCCTGTTTTTCTTTAGGTCCCAGGCCACGTTAATTTGTTATACTGTAGACACGTACTGCTCAGCACGCACGTGTTAGTCACTGCTCACGAGCGCAGCACATTAGGAGTTAGTTATTTATGTTACATTTTACATTACACTCATTTTTGAGTGTAATGTAAAATGGTTCTGCATTCAATTCACATATTCGTCAAAAGTGTTTAAAGTATATTAAAGGTATCAAAAACTACGTTTTATAGGCTTTTTTTTTGTTTCGTTTTTAATCGGCCGATTAAATCGTGATCGTAATTTTTCTCTGAAAATAATCGCCATCGGCACTCAAAAATCAATATCGGTCGGGCCCTAATAGATATATGTATATGCGTATTTAGGTAGGCCTGCATATATCAATATCTGTATATATATTTTTTGTATATGTGTAGGCCAATGTATTTTTATATATAAACATTTATTACTATGTGTAGGCTTAAATATATTCATATAAATTTATATATGTATGGATTGACATGTGTCCCGAGAGGACCCACTATATTGATGCACCTAGCCGCTCCAGAATCACTCATGAAAAGGACACAAAACCACACTGTCAACAAGGTTACCTTACATATATATGGGGACCTTACATATCTTATTATGTGGTAAATTGTCCTCCTCATCCTCATCGTCATCCGCTTATCCGGGGTCGGGTCGCGGGGGGAGCAGCTCAAGCAGTGGTAAATTGTGTGCTTTAGATATACTATTATGTGGAAATGTATGTGCCTTATATATCTTATATCATATAGGCTACCTTAATATATCTTATGTAGATATTTAGAAGCACTCGAGATGTCTGTGTCTTCAAAATGTGATCAATGGTAAAGAGCACATGGACGGGGGAAGACATGGGCTGCATAAGGGGGCCACTGTGAGGAATACAAAGAACGTGTCTCTGTAAGCCCCATGATATGACCACCATACGTTGAATATAGCGTGTGATCCTAAGGAGAACACAAACATATTGCAAACCTATGATGGCTGTTGCATCAGCTCAAGCATTATGTGCCGCCCTGCGGGTGAAATAGGAAAAGTACCCAGAGATGTATAACAAAAGAACATTTGTAGAGAAAAAGTATGGAAACACAGACTGCTAGATAACATCGGGCACCCGCCTGTATTGGGCGTAGACAAAAGCTGGACTCGGCATAAAAAGAGAGTGAAGGCCGATATATGCTCTGTTTTAGACGTAACGCGTAAGCACGTAAGATACATAACCCCCCCTTGTGCGGTAAAATATCCCCCCTTACGTGTTTAAGTGCGTCGCCCAGAATTCCTGACTATGCGACTAAAACACTACGGCCCTACGCAGCTCGCAAAGACTGTGATTGGCCAGCTAACCACATCCTTTCAGGAGTCACATTTCCGGTTTTACAGCATAATAGCGCCATTTTTAAAAGGCAAGAATTTTGAAGAAGGAGAAGAAAACACAAGAACGAATTATGATAATTATAAATATAAACAAGCCAGCGATTTCCACTTCCACGCCCACAGATTTGTTCGTTGCTCCCCCTACTGTTCTGGCGGAGAATCCCCTTGCAACACGCGCAATCCTTAAGGAACCTTAAAGGAACCGTAAATCAAAACTTGTCTAAAACAAGTCCCTTGTGTAAATTACGTGCTTACGTCTCTGCGTCTAAAACGACCCTAAATCGGCCTTGATTCAGAGGGTTCGAGGGGACAGAGACAGAGAGAGAGAGAGCTTCTTGGGTTAGTTAGCTGACCACCTTCTTAGGATGGGGCCGTATGATCAACTGTCTTCTGCTTTTCTGCTCTTAGAACTTGACACTGAAAAGTGTCTGGGGAATTTAGCAATAGCATTTTATTTTAGGAACTCTGACATAGCCTCTATTAGTTTATTCTAGCATCGGGCATATTCTTAAATTGTGGCTGAATAAGCTGGTGAACTGAGACAAGAAGTCCATATCAGTTATTCTAGCATGGGGCATATTCTCAAATTTTGGCTGAATAAGCCAGTGAACTGAGACAAGAAGTCCATATTTGTTTATTTTAGATTAAGACATAATCTCAAATTTTTTCTGAATAAGCGGGTGACTGAGATTCGAAGTCTGTCTTATTTTGATTTGGTTAAGATCTATTCCTTATTTTATCTTGTTTATCTTACATTTATATTTCCCTTTCTTTATCTTAATGGGCACTCTCTCAATCTACACTCAATTGTAGAAGATATTGTGTTAACCCTCATAGGGTGTTCGTGTTTTTGTTACACAGGAGGTGCTGCTGGGTCTGGTGGACCCATTGTATTTTAGGCCTTTTAATTCAACATAATCTAACTTTTTTTTTAAATACTCACCAAATGGTTACTTCAACCCAATTGCAAGTAATATAAACAACACATATGTTAAATTTGATCCCTTTACCTTTGTTAAATCACATTTATGAATAGAGGTGCCACTCGTTTTTGTTTCTTTTTGTATTAAAATGCAGCAAAATAAGGAAATGCCTCATAAAACAGGCATAACTGGGAAATAATCAACATCATTAGAAATTGAAACATACTCAATAACATCTGTCTGAACAACACATTAAAGCCTTTGAACACAGCCATTATACGTATATCAGACTATACCACACATGAGGGGCAGAGTCTCACTGTGTGTGTATTGCATATGTATTTTTTGCACTGGTTGCATGTATATTGTGTTTTTCTGTCCATCATGGGTCCACACACTTCACAGCGTTTCTTTTTGGCTGACGGGCTGGTCCTACATCTGGCTGCTTGCGGGTTGTTTCTGGGGCTGACTGCTTGCGGGTTGTTCCTGGGGCTGGCTGCTTGCGGGTTGGTCCTGGGGCTGGCTGCTTGCGGGATGGTCCTGGGGCTGGCTGCTTGCGGGTTGGTCCTGGGGCTGGCTGCTTGCGGGTTGTTCCTGGGGCTGGCTGCTTGCGGGTTGGTCCTGGGGATGGCTGCACGCGGGTTGGTCCTGGGGCTGGCCACTCGCGGGCTGGTACTGGGGCTGGCTACTCGCGGGTTGGTCCTGGGGTTGGCTGCTCGCGGGCTGGTCCTGGCTGCTCATGGGATGTTCCTGGGGCTGGCTGCTTGCGGGCTGGTCCTGGCTGCTCACGGGATGGTCCTGGGGCTTGCTGCTCGCAGGCTTGTCCTGGCTGCTGAAGGGCTAGTCCTGAGGCTCTTTTACGTTTCGGAGCTGGCTGATGCTCATCCTCCTCTTCAAACTCGGTGTCAGACTCTGAAATGTTATCCTCACTTTCCGAAACTATTTCCTCTGCATCACCATCAAAACCCTCTGTCTCTTCAAATATCAACTGTAGGGCAGTCTGAACAGAGAATCGCATTGCCATCTTGATCAGTTGTGGTATGGAACCACGCTGACAGAGCTTTTTTATAGTGTCAGGTGACAGTCCCCAAGCTTGATAGTGTTGGGTGCTCCAATTTTGCAACTTTGTGCGGGATGCACAAGGTTGCAAACAGTGGGTGCACACTGTGGGTGCTCACACCAAGGGCCCATTCACCTGCTTTACTCTTTCCCCCTCTCTCTTTCCCCCCCCCTCTCTCACACACACACACACACACACACACACACACACACACACACACACACACACACACACACACACACACACACACACACACACACACACACACACACACACACACACACACACAGAGGAAGAAGGGAAAATTAGGGTGCACAGAACCTATGATTTCCACACTTAAACAGCTCCGGGTCCACTGGACCCGAACACCCTGTGTGTAATATAAATGTGATGGGGGGGTATACAGGGGGAGTTCATTGAAAATGTTTTCTGATTCATGTTCCTCACAGAAAATGAGCCAAAGCCAATGAATCTTAGTTCAAAAAAATAATTATTTGTATCACTTTTATAAAGCTAAAAACTGAAAACGGGTCCCACAGACCCGAACACCTTATAAGGGTTAATGGACCTAAAATAAATCTACCTGACTACATTTGTAGAAGGTTAACTCTCCCAGCCGATCCCCTTATGGTAAGTGGCGATTAATACAAGCAATGGTTGATTGTGACTGACGTGTCTAGAGGGAAAAAAGGCAAACGTAAAAGAGGTCTTGATAATAAAAAACAAGGCAAAAGATACATCAGGGAAAAACTCCAGACTGAGACACTTGGTGCAGTGAGGGAGGGAAACAGCCTTTAAGTCCAACACGTCTATTATTTGAAGCATGTCTTTCCTGGGTGTGGGGCATTGCGGTGGATCGATGGACGGCAGGCGACCTGCTGTGCGCTACAGGCCCTCTCTGTACTCCAGCTCCCACTCTGTTTGTCAGGTGACTAATAAGCAACACGCGCTTCAGGTGTTGAAGAGGAGGTCGATAAGCGCCTCAAAAACAAACCTTTTTAAGTGATAACAATGAAAACCTTGCAGATCCGGTGTCCCTTACAACTCGGTTTAGGGGGGGAACCGAATCTGCAAGGAAAAATCTTTAATTTATTTTTCTTTAAGGGGCAATCAGAGGAGATGAGCGAGAGAGCAGCATGGGGCGCTCTGCCTCCATGTCGTCTCTGACGGAGCTGGACGAGGGGCCTTTCAGAGTATAATAAACAAACATTATGAAATATGAATTCAGCTTTTTGCTGTCAGCCATGCAAGCCAGTAAGATGTTCCCCATTCAGAGGATGTTGGGGCTCTCTGTGCTGGTGCCAAGAGGGGGTTTGAGGTTGGAACAAGGCCAAGCTGCCTCTAGTGATAAGATTCAGAGATATTAAAAACCCAATCCCTCTCCTTACAGCCCCTGTTGGAGTCAGGACAGGCTGGGAAGGTTTTGATGAAGGGGAAGAATCACACATTAATTTAAAGACATTGCAGAAAAAAAAGCTGTTACCAATGTAGATCCTTGACTTCCTGCCAAATGTGTAATGACTATAATTTGTTCTAATCTTGAGAAATTGGCAAAGGTATCGCAAATCAATTAGTTCACTGTTGAAATCACAAAGGACGGTAAATATCCTCCTTTACTGTACAAAGTAAATATTTACTGTGTTCTCTAGTCCCAGTTGGGATGAGTGGGATTAACATGTGTGATAACAATCACAGAGGACGGCCCAACATTTAAAGCAGATTAAAACTGTCTGTGCAGACACTGTAGTACTCTACACAGCACAGGTGTCAGTGCTTTCTGCCATTACATGGTTCAATCAAAACATATACGTGGCTTTCAAACATTAATTCTCCATCTTTGTCCAACCTGAACAGACAATACAGAGGGATTGTCAGGCTTTCGGTAGAAAAGGATCCAATCGCAGACAGAAGGCTTGGTTACAAGAACTTTCTCTGAGTTTATTCCCAGCAAGGCACAGGTATCATACAGGCACGATCCGACAGAGACTGAATGGGCACACTGAGCTTAAAGGTTGGGTACGGAATTAGCTTTTTTGGCCATTTTTGCAAAATTACTTGAAATCCTTATCATAACCCGCTTACAGCCACTGAGTTAGAAGTACTGACATGAAAATTAAACAAGTCAATCATCTGTGGAACGGGCAGGGCTCGAATAACTCCAGCCAATCATTTGGATTGCCACCTCGTTGCATTGGACAGTAAGTACGTCAATCAACGGTCGTACTGCACTCCCCCTCCCCCGCGCCCCGCGCGCGACCCCTTCGTGCAGTACTCGTGACCCAGAGCTCGTGACCCAGAGCAAGCTCCTGTTTGTTTTTATCCTGCGGTAGCTACTGGAACTAGTTAATCCACATTTGGACCTAGCAGTAAAAGACAATTTCCATGGCAGACAAGACGCCACCATCCCCACCACCACCACCACCACCACCACCACCACCACCACCACCACCAGCAAAGAGAAGGAAAACTCTTTTTCAGAGAGTAATTGATAATAAAAACGCTGAAAGAGAAAAACTGAAATCAAGAATAATCCTAGGCGCTGCTTTCGAACGTTGGCGGCAACTGAAGGACGAGAAGGGTCTAAAAACCGATGCTTGTGTGGCGGTTGACCTAGTTTCAAAGTTTATACCGTTTATACTCGGTAATACCGGTGTTGAGACGAGTGTATTACTCGGTGTGAAAATGTCCACACCGCGGCAACCCTAGTGAAAACCAGGACTTCCAATACAATTATATGAAACAAACATACATTTTCTAAAAATAGTAACGATTTATGTGACCGTTTAATGTTTATAACATCTGGTGCAACCATAGCCGCGAGAACGTATTCTCAGCAGGGGGTGCTGAAAAAAAAAAAACCGGCCTGCACTAGACTCGCAACTCGTCACATTGATAAAAAAAGATATATAGCAGCGCAGCTCAATTACACCAGTGCATGCGCGCACAGTTAAGTTTAGCGCACCACCGCTACCCTCACACTTTTTCATGTAACCTTTTTTCAGCACTAGGTCATATGAGCATTAAATAAATGCTGCGTCTCAACATGCCTTGGACAGCAGCGAGGATGACTCGCTTTGCCACGGGCCGAAACAGTTCGGAGCGACCACAGCCAGAGCGAACACAGCGGGGCAGAGGAGTGTCTTTGGTGTACACATCAGTACGGCCTATTTGCACTACTGTTTAGTGGCAATGCAGTGTTCGCGCTCGTGCATGATTGCGCGTCCAGGTACTTGGAATGGGTGGAGTCAGAGTCAGCGTTGAAGGAGAGGGGGTAGGACCATTTGAGTTGTGTGTTTTCAAAATCTGCTGGCGTTTCGCAAATCGCGTACCCAACCTTTAAGTTTAGCGCACCACCGCTACCCTCACACTTTTTCATGTAACCTTTTTTCAGCACTAGGTCATATGAGCATTAAATAAATGCTGCGTCTCAACATGCCTTGGACAGCAGCGAGGATGACTCGCTTTGCCACGGGCCGAAACAGTTCGGAGCGACCACAGCCAGAGCGAACACAGCGGGGCAGAGGAGTGTCTTTGGTGTACACATCAGTACGGCCTATTTGCACTACTGTTTAGTGGCAATGCAGTGTTCGCGCTCGTGCATGATTGCGCGTCCAGGTACTTGGAATGGGTGGAGTCAGAGTCAGCGTTGAAGGAGAGGGGGTAGGACCATTTGAGTTGTGTGTTTTCAAAATCTGCTGGCGTTTCGCAAATCGCGTACCCAACCTTTAAGCAGCCACAAACCAATCAACACACATTAGCAACAGGTGTGTTCACAAACTCAGGGGATATCAGCAAACCAAAGAAAAGCAGAGGCCTGTTTCAGGTAGCTGGTTTAATATACTCTGAGTTTAATCCTGCGCTCTGAGTTGGTTGACTCAGAGTTCAGGGTTGAAAAGCAACTCTGGGTTTTCGGTTTCAGAACAGGCGATCAGCGTTGGCTTAATCAACTCGGAGTGTGTTCACGCTGGGTTGGGGGCGTGCCTGTTGACTATAAAGAGCCATCATCAATGGATCTCTGATAACATGATCAAACATGGACCAAAAGCGGAGATCCACTTACTTTTCCCCACGGAATTGGAAATTCTAATGAACGCGTATGCCGAGCAGTTACCCCTTTAAACAAAAAAAAAACAATACCGCCGCGGCAGCGAGAGCGCGAGAGATTGCTTGGCATGAAATAGCTGAACAAGTCAATGCCTGTGTAAAATAAATTAGTAAAATAAAATAAGAGGTTAGTTTAATATCTTCCACTCATTCAATATGTAAATTTTATGTGTGTGTGTCAATTTACGCAACCCCAAGTTGCCCCAAGAGGACTTGGCAGCAAATGAAGATCAAGTACAAAAATATACGTAGTTCAAAAATGTAAACTAATGTTTACTTGAAATCAAATCAATTGTGCTGTTTTGCCTGCTCTACCTAATTTAACAGCTATTTTCAACATGTGATGGGCCTATATTTAAGCAGTAAATGTAAGTAGTACATTTCCCAGCCACCCCAACACTGCCAATAGTTAATAGGATTTAGATATATTAGAAGGCTACACCTAGGCAAAAAGCATTACATATATATATATACATGTCTTCAAAATTGCGCTTACTGAAATTTAGGGTAACATTTTTCCTCCATGTTAGCAAATCGAAAAAAAGCAGAGGCCCGGAAGACTGGAGGGGGTCCACCCCTGCAGCCTTCACAGAGGCTGAGGGGATGGCCCTCAGCGAACAGAGTATGCGTCCTGTGGCTGAGGGCATCCCTGGGGGGAGCTCCTCTGACCCCCCCCACCCTCCAGGATAGAAATGCCTTTATAAGAGGTTGGTTAATCAAAATAATTAAATACGTACACGCAACACAGCACGTTACAAATTGGATGGGGCAATATTCTGGCTCAAGTAATAATTTAACTGTCTAATCATCTTCTTCCAGTTACTGATGGCGTCATCGCCCTAGGCTACTTGAACCAGATGCCCTCACCAACCTTCATGCAATTGTAACAATTCAAAAGATGCAAAAGGATGCTTTGGAGATCCAAATTTTGGAACATAAGTTAAAGGTGGGTGAGGTGGAAACTGGGATACTGTTCCCTGCTCTAAAAACATACCCAATATGAATGACTTTGTGCTTTCAGGAAATAAAGAAATGCTCATAAAAAGTAGATTGTCTTTATTAGAACACGGGCTGTGGTGGGACAAGTTATTTTGTTGAACAGTTTACTCAAAGGGTTTTACTTCAGTGAACATTGCATACGATTATGCTGAGCATGTGCGTGTAGGGAAGAACAGCATCTGGTTAAAAGCAGTACCAGGGACTTTTCTGCCTTGCATTCTTAAAACGAGTTTCTTGACTTGCAGCAGTTATAGGTCCGTGGTTAGTCAGCTACTCTGATCATGGGAAAGCCACAACGTTAAAGTGACTGTAGTAGCCTACAGAGCGGGTGGGATGCACGGGGCAGATCATTCTACTCATGCGTTAATTGCGTCAAAAAACTTAAACTTAAACTTCAAGCATGCCCCCGGTGCGTTTGACAGTTAACATGGGGGCTGAGAAGGTGGTCTAAATAAATGATGGATTGCGCTTAAAAACGATAGCGCTCGTGAAGAAAATTATCAGGAAAATAAAGTATATCCAACCGGGGTCTTAATAATCGTTCCTCACGGAGATTCCTTCTGAGGATCGAAGCCTCTACGTACACAGGCTCTCGTAGAAAAGGACATGCCATTTCTAACACTTCCTTCTGTCGGAGAGCTGCCTTCAGCCTTATAGACAACAAACTCAGAGTAGGTCTAACCACCTCCCGAGCAGGTTAGACCCACGGCGTATGTTGCCGCAGCAACTAAAGGCTGGTTTATGCTCGGTTACGTAAGCGTAAGCGCAAGCGCAAGAGGCCCTTGCGCGCCCTTGCGCCCCCCTTGCGCGACTTCTCACGTCTTGCGTGCGTCGGGCGATTTTTCTAGACTTGCGTCATTTTTTACGTAAGCTTTTACGCGAGCCGCCCAGCCTGCAAGGCTGTGATTGGTTTGCTGGTCTGGTTACTACTTCCTGTCTGGAGTATCACCCGGCAGGCTCATATACAAAAGCATTAACCTGAAGTGAAGTTAACTTTGCTGCCAACACATTATGTCGTTTTAAAATGTAGAGAGATATGCACATTTATACAACCCCAATGATCAACAACTTCATCACCCCTGTTCCTCTGTCTGTTGCCATCATTCACTGTGTATGGGGAGAACACGATCTGGCACATAAACAAACCAACGACTCCCACAGACAAAGACGTCATTCTCGAGGTCGTCTTCAACGAAAAACTTTCCTCCACATATTACTCCACCTACTGTTCTGGCGGTAAATTGCTTGGCAACACGCGCAACACGCGCAACCTAAAAGGGAGCATGAATTGCTTTGAGTAAATTTTGCGCAACAACGTAACACCAACGCTGAAGCATGCAGCTGCCTAAGGCTGGTTTATGCTCGGTTACGTAAGCGTAAGCGCAAGCGCAAGAGGCCCTTGTGCGCCCTTGCGCCCCCCTTGCGCGACTTCTCACGTCTTGCGTGCGTCGGGCGATTTTTCTAGACTTGCGTCATTTTTTACGTAAGCTTTTACGCGAGTCGCCCAGCCTGCAAGGCTGTGATTGGTTTGCTGGTCTGGTTACTACTTCCTGTCTGGAGTATCACCCGGCAGGCTCATATACAAAAGCATTAACCTGAAGTGAAGTTAACTTTGCTGCCAACACATTATGTCGTTTTAAAATGTAGAGTGATATGCACATTTATACAACCCCAATGATCAACAACTTCATCACCCCTGTTCCTCTGTCTGTTGCCATCATTCACTGTGTATGGGGAGAACACGATCTGGCACATAAACAAACCAACGACTCCCACAGACAAAGACGTCATTCTCGAGGTCGTCTTCAACGAAAAACTTTCCTCCACATATTACTCCACCTACTGTTCTGGCGGTAAATTGCTTGGCAACACGCGCAACACGCGCAACCTAAAAGGGAGCATGAATAGAGTAAATTTTGCGCAACAACGTAACACCAACGCTGAAGCATGCAGCCGCCTTAAGGCGGCTGCATGCTTCAGTGTTGGTGTTTTTCGTGTTTTTTCTGCTGGGCCTCTGCATTTTTTCGATTTGCTAACATGGAGGAAAATGTTACCCTTTCGTGTTTTTCGTTGAAGACGACCTCGAGAATGACGTCTTTGTCTGTGGGAGTCGTTGGTTTGTTTATGTGCCAAAGTTTGATGATCTCCTTTCGCGAGTCATCCGATATCTTCCCGACTCTCACCAAAACCGGCCCTTGTCCGGGAGCAGCTGGCAGATTATTTTTTGTCAGATGCTGGCGTGTTTCCCCACCAGTACAATGTGCTACGATTGGGTATGCGCACTGACCAATAAATATATATACATTGGTCACTTGGAAGCATGACTTTTGATTCATTAGTTATCATGTTACACAAGTTACCTAATTTGGTTTACGTCAAACTCATTAATTCATATCCATATAAAATGTTTATACAACAGCTACTGCCTTGACAGATGAATGAATTATTTAAGTGTAGGCCTATAGCCAAAGGCTTTAAGCTATAGCGCATAATGTCCACATAAATTATATGGTAGGCAGCATTATTAGAGAAAAGGGGTTTATTTATCAAATACAGAAAATAGTCCCACCATACACGCACACATTTTTCATTCACTACACACTCACGCTTTCAAATTTCATTCACTCAAAGAGGCTACTGAACTTATGTTTCACACAGAACATGAACACTTATGTTTCACATAGAACGTGAACACAAAACATTACGTAATTAATTCAAATAGGCTAACACTAAAACAAATAAGGCCAGTAGGCCTAATAGAACGAATATCGGGTGACAAGATCATTAAAATGGCTCACAATCCCGCATCAGCTGTTTGATGTCGCGCATCAAAATAGCACTTTGCCCCTGTGGAAGGGTTCGCATAAAGGGTTCGCATAATTATGTGCCAGATCGTGTGGTAGGTGGCGGTATGAAAACAGGAAATGTGATACTCCAGACAGGAAGTAGTAACCAGACGAGCAGACCAATCACAGCCTTGCAGGCTGCGCGGCTCGCGTAAAAGCTTACATAAAAAATTACGCAAGTCTAGAAAAATCGCCCGACGCACGCAAGACGTGAGAAGTCGCGCAAGGGGTGCGCAAGGGCGCGCAAGGGCCTCTTGCGCTTGCGCTTACGCTTACGCTTACGTAACTGAGCATAAATCGGCCTTTAAGGCCGATTTATTAACTCTCGGTTGCGCTGAACCTGCTACCTGAAACGCGCTGAACCTGCTACCTGAAACTGCTACCAACCTGCCCAGCAACAGACGACGCGATGCGGAAAACATGTTTCCAAAACGACGAAATAACATAATACAGAAAGCGGATCGCTATCTGTATTATGATAGATAGCGATAACACTTGTTTTTAGTTTATATTTGTATTGTATTTAATTGTTGAATCGAAACAATAAAAAAAATTGCCCGCGAAACGGGCGATCGCGTCAAATGACACGTCAAATCACGTAGGAAGGTTCTTGAACATTCTAGACTATGAAACCTGCTTAAAACACTCAGTTTACTAGCTAAATTCGATTAAACAATTCAATACAATACAAATATAAAGTAAAAACAAGTGTTATCTAGCGATCCGTTATCTGTATTATGTTTCAAGAACCCTCCTACGTCATTTGACGCGATCGCCCGTTTCGCGGGCAAAACATTTGTCATTTGACGCGATCGCCCGTTTCGCGGGCACATTTTTTTATTGTTTTGATTAAACAATTAAATACAATACAAATATAAAGTAAAAACAAGTGTTATCGCTATCTATCATAATACAGATAGCGATCCGCTATTTGTATTATGTTATTTCGTCGTTTGGAAACATGTTTTCTGCATCGCGTCGTCTGTTGCCGGGCAGGTTGTCAGGATGTAAACAAACGATGACGTAGGCCGGTACAATTTTCGCCCCCGGTACAATTTTAACGTGACAGTTGCCTCAAAACCAGCTACCTGAAACAGGCCTCTGACCTACAAAATGTAAATAAATAATAAAAAACACATGTTGCTGAAAAAACAGGAACTTTAATATCTGGATCCCTTACAGGGATTGGTGAGGTTCATCCATCACTAACATTCAATACCTGCCTGATATTTCCATTTTAGATTATTGAGCTGCATGTTGAATTGCCTTTGGTTATGCTGGGTTGGCATGTGACATACTTTACCTGCATGCAATTTTACCCGTCACTCAGAGTGGTGGAGGTGGAGGATGGGAGTTGTACTTGCCTGGAGCGAGCGAGAGAGAGAGAGCGAGAGAGTGAGATAAGAATACTCAGGGCTGTTGCGGACCCCCCAATGAGTTCAACATCTTATTTATTTTGCATGAAAAGCTATAATTAATTCATGCAGCAGTAGGCAAAACCTACGTTTCTTGGCCACAGTAGCATCTTGTTGAATCAGGGTCGGGCATATTAACTGTTAAACAGCCACTAGAAGAAGAGGTGGAGGGATATGGTCCAAGTACAAAGTCCTGGATCGGCA
This sequence comes from Gadus chalcogrammus, assembly GCF_026213295.1. Classification (NCBI taxonomy): domain Eukaryota; kingdom Metazoa; phylum Chordata; class Actinopteri; order Gadiformes; family Gadidae; genus Gadus; species Gadus chalcogrammus. The sequence goes on from NC_079431.1 coordinate 21,825,060, forward strand.
TAGGGATTTTCAACGCTGTGTTGGTGTCTGTGGGTTAACATCCAAACAACCAAGGAGTATTAGTCAACTTACATGTTAATGTTACTGCTCCTGACCCCTAAGTGGTGCTTAAACAACTCCAAAAGATATGATGCCTTGAATCCACCCCTCTTATCAGATACTCCTACTCCTGAACCCGACCCTCTCCACCCTAATGACATTTAAAAAACAAACCAGCCATCCTTACTCTTACTCTAACCAGTTAAAACTCTAGAACGGAAGTTAACCATCCAAGATTAACGGAAGCATCTAAAACTCGTATTACCTTAATGGGTGAGGTCTGAGACGTCTGAAAGGGGGCCATCAAGTTTGAGCTGCACGCACCCTCAGGTGGAAATGCGGCAATAGTGAGTGAGGTCTGAGGTCTCGTAGTGACGGGAACACGAGGGAGGTCTGCAGTCTCATAATGGCGTGGTGCCGCCGTTAAACGAGTCCCGGCTCCGGACCGTAGGCCACTACAGAACCAGGGGTCCTACTGCTCTCCTCAGAGCCGCCCTGTGGCCGGGCTGCTCCTTAATGACTCTGCTCCAGGGGAAAGAGGGAAGGCCGCGGCGACAGAGGCGGTCAGAAACATAAAAGATGTCCTCTCTATCATGCCAGGTGAGACTTTGAAAAACACTCAACTGGGGGAAAGACCGGGTTGGAGGTTAGGGTTAAGGACGTCCAAGTCAAAAGGCACTAGGTTTGATTCCCAATGTCTGCAGTGTATCTGTAGGCCTTTTCTCCTCTTCTTCAAATTAACTGTCAATTGCTTTGGATAAAAAGCTGCCTGTCTCTAATCCCCAAGTACCTAAACAAAAGGCTCTTTAGCAGCGGTGCAATACTAGAACCGGGGGTAGGGGGATGGGATCTCTCTCTCTCTCTCTCTCTCTCTCTCTCTCTCTCTCTCTCTCTCTCTCTCTCTCTCTCTCTCTCTCTCTCTCTCTCTCTCTCTCTCTCTCTCTCTCTCTCTCTCTCTCTCTCTCTCTCTCTCTCTCTCTCTCAGACAGATCACCTCTCAGCAGTGCACTGAACTGAATCCTGTTCCAAAGGACTGACAGAGGGAGGGAGAGATGCCTATAGGTATCCTAGAGTGATGAAATAGCCCTTACCTGCTCATGAATGGATCTGAATTCTAATTGATGGATCCATCCATTCATACAGCCATGCAAATACACACACACACACACACACACACACACACACACACACACACACACACACACACACACACACACACACACACACACACACACACACACACACAAACACACACATAAGCATCTCATATGCTAGCACTCCACCATGATTGGTTAGGATCCACCTGCATGGTTGATAATCCATCTCTTCCCTTCCTCATCTCTTATCTAGATACATGCAGAGCCGAGCCCAGGGAGATGCGCCTGCAACCTCATATTCTGCCCACATGGAAAATGATCTAGATTAGATGGTGGTTGCAAAGCCCTCAGTCATCAATCGATCGCGCCATTGATCCCCTAAGTCCCATGACCCAGTGGCTGCTCAGTATGCAACACACACATATATGTATGTGCAGGTTCTGTGAGCGTGCACGCACAGACACACACACACACACATAGCAACTTGTTCACATGCAGACCAAAACATTTACAGTTTTTTTCAATTGCTTGAACACTATAGACACATGCTTAGACCAAAGTAACACAACTTGAAGTTTTTGTTTCTATACCTTAAACACATGTAACCATTCCTCAAACAAAAGCGCTGCTTTGTACTTTAGTTGCAATTGTGCAACACACATGCTCCTTTCTGCAACACACTTGCTCCTGCACACTACACACTATTTCATACATAAGACACTTAATTCAAAAATGACATCTCATTGTACCATTGGGAAAACACATCTATTCAAAATCCTAAACACATTGGTTCATTGAAAATACTTACATACACACCAGAAAAAACTTTCTTCCGAAACTGACCACCAATCAGCCAGCTACAAAAAGGCCTCAGTTCAGCCATTTTGAGAACTTTGCCAGCATGGATGCAGGAAGAGCAAGAGGCAGAGTTAGAGAAGGAAGAGGAGGATAGAGACATAGAGGTGGACATGGTGGAAGAGCCCGTGCACGGAACATTATTTCCAATGACATAAAAGCAACTTTGGTCTTATGACAAATGTACTTATTGTAAGTCGCTTTGAATAAAAGCGTCTGCTAAATGCCCTGAATGTAAATGTAAATGGTGGACCATGTCATAAACCAAGGTCTGACTATAAGGGAAGCTGGGCAGAGAGTCCACCCTAATCTAAGGCGTTTCACAGTTTCATCCATAATAAGGACATTTAGACTGGAAAACAGGTATGTCTTCAACTCTCTACTTTCTACTCTACTCAGACTGTATCTAGAGTATTTGCAGTACAGTACCATATCACATGAACTATTGAACGAAAGTGGTAGTTTTGTGACATACTGTGATTACCTACATTGAGGTGTTTCAGTACTTTCTATATACAGTAAAGTACAGTATATACAGTACTGTAAAAAAGAAGCAAACCAATACAGTAACATTTCGTGGTTGCTGTACGCCTGTTCCAACGCCTGTTCATCCAACAGCAGGAACTTGCCATTGTGGACCTGGTCAGAGCAAACAATGCAATCCGTTTCAACCAGCTACAGCAACAAATACTTGCAGATAGAGAAGTATTCAATAACATAGAGCGAGAAAGCATTTCCACTATCAGACGCATCTTGGTAAAGCACCAAATTACCATGAAGCAATTGTACAGGGTCCTATTTGAGAGGAACAGTGTCAGGGTCAAAGGACTTCGACGTGAATATGTACAGGTAAGTGTTACAGTCCTTTACATTTACAATACAGTTTTGGTCATCCAGTTACAGCTGAATATATGCTATTGTATCAGTACCACTTAGTACTTATAATAGATACATTCAGAGAAGAACCAGGTACCTGTTTGATGGGGTGGGGGTTCTGTATGTGTAGTACTGTAGTTGAGTGTTTTGAGTAATGCCATCCAAAATATGTATTGCATGTATTTTGTTTTGTTACAGAACATCTTGGAGATGTATGGAGCTGCACAGCCTCATGAATTTATTTACATTGATGAGGCTGGATTCAACCTCAGCAAAACAAAACGATGTGGTCGTAACATAATTGGCCAAAGGGCAATTGTGCAAGTCCCGGGGTAGCGCGGGCGAAATATCTCATTGTGTGCTGCCATAAGCCTTCAAGGGCTATTGCACCATCAAGCAAAACTAGGTCCCTTCAATACCGAACATATAATAACATTTCCGGATGCACTTCACGATGCAGCTGTACAGGACAGACCAGAGCAGCCCATGTTTGTTGTTGTCTGGCATAATGTTAGTTTCCATCGGGCTGCTCTGGTCCACAAGGGGTTCACCAACCATCATCAATTTGAAGTCCTATACTTGCCCCCTTACACACCATTTCTAAACCCCATAGAAGATTTCTTTTCGGCTTGGAGATGGCGCGTATATGACCGCCAACCACATGCTTGCATGCCTCTTCTGCAGGCAATGGAACAGGCCTGCGGAGACATCGACTTAGGGTCAATCCATGGATGGATTCGGCACACAAGGCAATATTTTCCCCGATGCTTAGCGGGAGAAAACATTGCTTGTGATTTTGATGATATCCTATGGCCAGACCACAACAGACGGCAGTCTGTTAGTCTCTTAGTATTTGATATTTTGGTTGTGGTGAAAACGTGCCCTCTGTGGAAGTGAATAAAAACAGTGAACATGAAAGACTGCAATGTTTTACATAAAGTAGGCCAGTGTGTTGCTGCTGATCTGAAAGTGTATTAATATGATGCAAGTGTGTATCATTTTGTCATCAGATTGCCATTTTTACAAAGAATTGTTAGGTTTCGATAGCCGAGTTTCAATTTGACACAGATGTGAACTGTTTATTTCCCAGTGTCTTATTTGCTTGTGTGTTGAGTTTTGACACAATGAGCCAAATTTTGCAAAAAATGTTCAAGCAATTGAAAAAAAACTAAATATCCACACCACTCTGGTCAAACAGTCTACTAGAGTGTCAGTGGAATTCTCTCTGCATTAAAGGTGTTCTAGGTAGAATCGAAAAAATATTATTTGAGTGTTAGATATGTTATTACCAACCTTCTGATTACTGAGTGAAATATGCGGTATCGTTTGAGTTGACTGTGGCCGATTCTGTTCGGGCTCATCGAGACTGCAGACTGTTATAGGCCTATAGTATTATTTACCTTCATATTAGTAGAGATCAGGCGTTTGATCATTTACAGCAACTGTTGATCTGCTTCAAATCCAGTTCCATAAAACCCAGAATAAAGGATCCACTGCTCATTGGGCTGGAGTCGTGTTTTGCCCCTTTAGTTTAGTTTATTAGAACAGAAAGGAGTGGATATCCAATTTGTCACAATACAAAGCCCTAAATGCCCACGCACCTTTGGAAGGATTGCAGTTTATGTCTCAGGTGATTTTCTCACCTGAAACTGATGAAGAGGCGCTGAGGGCCCTTACCTTCTGCTCACCCAGCAGACCCAGATTAAAGCCTTCTACTGGGATCTCTCCACCAGCCTCATAACTTGGCACTTTAGTTTGGATTTATTGCTTTTGTTTGATTAACATAAATTCATGAGGAAATTAAGGATGCATAAATATATCCTTCGGTTTGATAAACACATAGCATCAGAGAGCATGTCTGGATGTCAGGAGCACCGTAGGTCTTCCGGTAGGGCTGAGTGGTAGAGCTCTGGCGCCACCAGGTGGCAGCAGACGGTATCGCAATCAGACTTCTAAATATTAAAAACTAAGATCCCATCGTATGCATGCTTAGTGGGAGAGATGAATGCTAGGCAGTGACTACTCTCACTAAAAAGATGGCTATTGCTACACTACATTACCAACATCTTATCAAAAAAGATGTCCAGAAGAAATCCTGCAATATACACATTTTTTAATCCAGACAACAGCAGATGAATTTAAGGCTTTTAATAATGATCAACACATTTATGTACAAAGCAAGCAATGTCATACCCAAGTGAACAAAAAAAAAAAAGAATCCTAAAATGTTTTTTGTCATTAAAATAGCTAAAGATTACATCAGGAACTCAACAGGTAAGCACTATAGGTACAGCATCACTAGTTTGACAAAAAAAAATATCTTCACGGATATCCATGACGGTTTAACAGCCCTGGGCTGGGCCGGGCAGGGGGTGACCGATGGACAATATACAAATGCATGGAATATTAAAAAGACGCGAGTGAGAAGAATGTGTCTCTGGATTTGGGTGGGGGGGAATTTGAACGAACAAGCTCAATTAAAGCCACACTCCCCATTGTTTGTCGGGTGTGAGCCGTTCTGTAAGTTACAAAACGGTTAATACTCGTACACTGGCAGCTCACGCACACGACAACGCTGAAGGTGTCCTGGGTTTTGGCGAATGACATTCAGAGACAAAGAGCGAGCACTCTGTCTATGGTTACACAAAGGGCTTTTCAGGATATCATCGGGCCATCTTTCTCTTTATCCAGCTCACACCAAAAGGTGTCGCCCAGCTCTGAAACACTCAAATAAAAATAAAACATCTCCTGCACTACCACCTTTAGCGGCAAGTTCGCCTCTGTACCATAGGACAAAGATCTCACTATTCTGAAGGTACAGGGAACAGATCATCAAATCAACTCACAAGCTCAATGATCCCTTGGTTATCTTAACACGCTATCATAGTGTCCCGACTCCCCACCCCCCACATCACTAACGCAAACCCTCAATTGATCGTGAAAAACCTGAGACGAGTCCACCTGACGGGAGTGATGGGGGGAGATGGGGGAGATAGGAGCGTTAATATGCACAAGGGCCAGCACATAACACCACGCTACCGGCATTCTGATTGTCCCAAACAAAATGGATTCGTCCATTGGCCCAGGGGAATCTAATCGAGGAGACATGTTGTACTGCTCCTTCATTTGTTTGAAGATGATCCTGTTTGTTTACTCTTCTGGATTTAAAAATATATGCATCACATAGGACAAAACCAAAGGATCTCAATTTAGGAATCACCAAATATGCCCCAACTAAAGGTATGCCTGTGAGGCAGACGTTTTGATTCAATGTACCTTTAATGGACATGGGAACAGTGGCTAAAACAAGGTTGACAATCAGATCACAGGCCAGGAAACGTTTTGTGCTGCCAAGGAGTGCAGAATGTTGTGAAGTCAAACAAATGAAATGTTTAGCACGTCAAACCATTGCATTAAGGTTGGATCTGTAGGCTTTAGTTGTATACCATGTAGGGGCTATGGGAGAGCAATCTTAATTTCAGTGGGCACAAGGGATCATAAAGGAAAGGCAAGTAGAAACATCAGGATAAAACGGGATCCAGGACAGAGCATTTGGATTAACGGTTTTGTATGAACCCACATTCTGTGCTTCAACCCATCCACATTCATGTCCTGCTAAGGGCAATAACCGTGTCATCTTAGTAACCGCGGGGAAGCGTGTCGTGAAACAACTCATCTCACGCATGCCGCCAATCAAAACCATCAGTGATCTCAGGTCGTTAGGAGACAAGAGGCGTGGGCGGGCCCGGTACACAGCGAGACACAACGCAATTAACCAGAAGATTTTTATATTTTCTTTTACAAAAACAAGTAAAACATATTCGTAGGAGGAACTCATCTTTTACAAAAGCACTATCACCGCGAGGTGGGTGCTTCGCCAGCCTCCGTCGTATAAACAGCGAGCCTGTGAGGAAGAGGAGGTGGGGGGGGGGGGGGGACCACTGCACGGTGAGTTAGTAAAGAGTCACCACTATGTACACTTATGCACACTCCCAGCTTTCACATTACAGTCAAACTACTGTGCGTGCACACACACCGGAGTGTGTCCCCAGTGGGGTCACTGCAGCATCTCCTCGCCGGTCCCTCGTGCACCGCACACACACGCACAAATAAACCAGGTGTGACTGCTGCTCCTCTACTGTTACCATGACAACTAGGGTGCTCTTGTCACTGATAGAGGAGGTGGAGTCGGGCGAACTGTGGGATAGGTTAGTCCTCAAGTCCAAACTATAAAACACAGAACATCCACTCCGGTCCATTAGAGGGAGCTCCGGCACCTGGGAAAGCACAACGGGGATATTTAAACTGCTGTGGTAAAACAATGACGTTAAACGCGAGTCTACAGATATTTTTCAGGTGGGGCATACTCATGGCTAGGTTGTTTCAGGACAGACAGTATTTTGAGTTGCTGAGATGTATAAAGTTCGATAATAAACCAACTGAAAAACGTAATGCTGTTATAGCATCAATTACATTTTTTTGCGTGTAAAAGATAAGTGTTTATAAATCCACCAAGTAAAAAGCTGAATGTACAAGACAGCAAATCAAACAAGAGAACTACTCTGATAGGCAGATAACATAGCCACTGACACAATTATAATAAATGCTATTGTAATACATAATAAAAGACCCAAAATAACTTCTTTAAGTTGGTCATCTTACCGCGAGGACACACGATGCTCTAGCTCTCATCATCCGAGACGTGGGGTTTAGCGATGGCCATCTCCTCCTTGCTGTTGGCGATCATCTTGCACTTCTACAACACAATACAAATGCTGGTGAGCTGGTCAGCAATAAAAACACGTGGGTGCATTCACATCAAAATAACAGCAGGATGAGACTTCATTCTCAGCAAGCAAAGACACTCATAAGACCCTGCACTGGAGATCAACAACAAGCCCCCGACCTCTGACACATCAACAGGGGTGTCTCTGGGAGGACCAGTCAGCTTACCTCGGTGAGCTCCTTGATGGTGTGTATGTTGGCCTGCTGGGTCACCTTCCTCTTCACCTCCTCGATGTGGCCCAGGTTGAGGGGGGGTGCGGGCGGCGCCAGGCAGGGCGGGGGCTTGTTGGTGATGGTAGGCAGTGGGGCCAGGGGGGGCATGGAGGCCAGTGCACCCATGTTGGACAGGGCCGCCGTCATGGTGGCCGCTGTCATGCTGGCCATGGCGGCGCTCATGGTCATATTGGACATGCTGCCCATGCCCATTGGCCCCATGTTGCCCATGCCCATTTGCCCCATGTTGCCCATGCCCATCCCCATGCCCATGGGCATGGGCAGGGGGAGGGGCAGGGAGAGCGGGGTGGGGGAGGGCGTGGGGAGCGGGAGCTGGAGGATGGCTTTGGGTCGCAGGCTCTCTGGGATGGGCACCCCAGCCTTGGCGCACATGGCAGCCGCGTTGGCCTTGGCGATCTCCAGCAGCTGGTCCTTATCTGGAGGGAGACGACCAGATGATGAGGATACAGGGCAGGACGTCATGTTTTGTTTTTTATTAACGGCCAAGGAAAATTAAATGCAATTACGAGTCTTTCATCTCAAAAGAGCCAATGTTAATTTTTCAGAACTTTGACTGTTAATTTAATTCTACCAGGATCCCATTGTCACTGTTTATGGAACCAAACAATGGCGATACTCGATACGTGAATCTTCCTATAGACATCAGTTAGTTCAAATGAAGACACACCGCTATGAATATATTGGGTTCTTCAAATGATCATAAAGTTTAAGAGGTGGTTTAAACATTGTGAAATGTTTCCATTAATCTGCACCGTAGCACTTGCGCTACTCAAGAGCATGTGGAGAAATGCACTATTGTAGAGGACGAGACGCCATACTAGAAATAAATCCGAACTTTGGTATATCACTTTAGCAACCCGTCTTCAGTAGGTAGAGCTTTTGATGGAGGAGAGCCAAAAGGTGGTTTGTAAGGAAGGTAATGTCGATGCGCTTGCGGTAGAAGACATAAAAGGACCACGTATGCAGTAAATACCTTCTACAATTCTGCGATAAAGAGGCAAAACATTGTGCAACCACATCTGTTGGGATGCCTCCAAATGAAAACAATAGAAGTGTGAGTCTTGAGCCCTGCCGAGACAGTGACTACACATCCGTCCAGACTGGGACGCTTCTCTGGGTACCCTAGTTACAACACCACACCTTTTGAACCGGGTGAACCGAACAATAGACAGACCCCCGAGCCGATCTACAGAAATAAGACCGCTCTACAGACAGAAGGTGTATTACCCAGGTCTGTGAGCCGCGGCGGGGTTTTGCTGCCGCTGCGGCGTGAGCGGGACCCGGAGCGACGCTGCTTGCGTAGGATGAGCACGGGGGAGTGGCTGGGCTCTCTCTTCCACCGGTCCCGCCGGTCGAAGGAGCGGCTACGGAATGCAGGCCGCCGGCCCCGCCCCCTGGAGCGCGAGCGGCGGCGGCGGCTCGGGGAGCGCGAGTGTGAGCGCTTCCGCCGGCCAGCCGAGCGGCTCTTGGATCGCTTGGGGGTCTTGGATCGCTTGCGGGCACGGCCGGCGGGGGAGCGGCTGCGCCTCTTGCGTGCGGGGGAGCGGGACTTGGAGCGGCGGGTCCTGGCCCGGGACTTGGAGCGGGACTTCCGCCGGCGCGCAGCCGAGCGTGAGCGGCTGGCCCGCCGACGGTGGGCGGGGCTCCGGGACTTGGAGCGGCGCTTTTTGCGCTCGGCCGGTGACGCCTTCTTCTTGCCTGGAGACTTGGACCTGAAACGGGCAGCAGCGGGTCACTACATGGAACAATGCTTGGAATAAAATAAGCTTGCCTTTTACCATCTATAAGTGTGCGTATGCCGTAACGTCCTGCTGGAGGTCAGGATAACAGAGATCCTGACCTGCAGCAGGATGTGCAGAATGCTGTGGTGCATGTGAATGTGTGAGCTCGTTTGGGTTAGCCGTTGATTTGAATGATGGCGTCTGAGCGAGGGAGAGGCTTCCAAAGTGTTTGAATTTCAAGCTGAAAAATTAGGTTCTCATCATCAATAATGCCAACTTCAATCTGAGGTGGCGGGGCCAAAGAAGAAAAGCCATGTGCACAAGACCCACCTGGACTGCTTCCTCCTGGACACCGACCTCCTCTTGGACACCGACCTCCTCTTGGACACCGACCTCTTCTTGGAGGACGAGCGCCTGGGGGAGGGCGACGTCTTCCTGTGGGGCGGGGCAGCGGGGGAGCGAGACGGGGAGTGCTGCTTCTTCTCCGTCCGGACGGGGGAGACGGAGCCCGAGGAGCTCCAGGGCTGCTTGGGCTTTAGAGGAGAAGCTGCCTTCTCAGCCCCTCCCTCCGCCGCCTCCTCCTCCTCCCCTGTGGAGTCTCCAGAAGCCCCGGAGCCGGCAGGGCCCGCCGCGCACTCAGGAGAGGCAGAAGGGGAGCGGGAGCTGTCCCGCTCGGAAGGAGAGCGGGCCCCCTGGTGGTTGGGTGTGGGCCGGGGCGAGGAGCCGGCGGGCGCGGCGCTGGGGTCAGCGTTGGATAAGGGCAGGGGCTTCCAGGGGCCTACATGGACACAAAGGGAAAAGTCAATACCTTCCCAGTTCAACCCATCTAAAACCTCCACATTCAGGACATACGGCGCCGCTGGACCCGATTAGAGAGGACATTTCTCCACTGAAATTTACAAAAAAAGCGCAAGTGAAACGTCCAAGTCTAGATCGATCTGTAGAACTGTGGCATCTTTGTCAGACGATTCCTCTTTGGAGAATCGTAGCGGCCTTTAGCCGATTACCTTTAAAGACACGACTAAAAGCCAGTGAAAAATAGATAAACTCCATTCCCCCCTGCGTTTTCATGTTACGATTCATAAGAACCCCAGATACACAAAAGACGACGTCATCGTCCACCCACCAGGTGGGTAACGTTCGATTCCCGTCTAATTTGTTTTTGTTTGATTTGTACTATTTATGTAGCTTTAAATACAGCCCCTTGGTAAATAGGATTACTAACTGCACATTCAAGTATATTCTGCTCAATCTACAAGGTTCAACAAATGCTGTTGATTTCAACTTCGACTGTTTTGTATGTATTAGGGATGGGCAACAATCGTCGAATAGTCAGTCACGTAGAATATCGAATAATGAATGTGACTATCGTTATTTATTACACGCTCTTCTTAATAAGCGGATAATGTATAGAACGCAGCTGGTCATAAACATTATTCAAGTTCATGTTGTAGTCCAAGCCTACTGTCATTCCTGTAGTCTAAAATCATCAATGCTTGAGGCAACATTATGAAATTAACAGTTTTTAAGATGATTTTGCAGTTTTTAGGGGTCCAAGCCAACAGGTTGGATCCCTATTGTTTTTGTAGCGATTTTTCTTTTTATTATTATACTTCCTTCCCTAAAAGTGGGCCCACACCCCAAACCGTAAATGGTGTGGACACGCCAATTGCATGACTAGATCCAGGTCTGTGAGGTGTACGCAGACTACAAAATCCAGACATGCCGGTCACTAGGTGGCGCTATACCAAGGAAAATGCGTTTGGGGCCGAAACTCCCACACCAAACCTCTCAGTCAAAACCTTCATATCCACAGGTTCACGGTAGCGTTTTGAACACATGCTTCGTGTTGTGCCGGCGAAATGCACATTTCTTGGACCCCTGCTTAACTGCTTGCAGTTCTAGTTAAAATTGAAAAGGTTATGAACAATTACCGATTTACCATATTTCCATATGCTAAAGACGTGTCTAGTTCACCGTCATGCAGGCTGTGTTCAGTAAAATAAATAGCGATCTGTTTTCGGCGCATGTAGGCCTATCTACCTAAGCTCACGTTGAAATAATTTTGATGTTGATGTTGTTGAAATGAACAAATTGATTTCATACAAATCATGCGGGGGGTTCTTGATTGACAGATTTTCGAATATTATTTGAATACAGACTTGATGCGCATGATCCGCCAACCCTTCTTTTTTTTGGTGGAGTTCTGTAGCAGAAACAGCGCCAAATATAGGCCTGGAATATGTAGCACAGCGTTTCTACAGCTAGAAGCATTTTTGCAATGAGTCAATCATTACGGAGAAATTCTGCCACGCTGTCAAGGAAAACGCGGAGGGGGGAAAAGATCATTTTTCGCAGGTGTGGGCAGAGCAAAAAAAAAGAAGGAATGTGTTGTCTAAAGCCTAGAAGAACCTAAAGGACGGTGTGTGGTCTAAAGCTACGAAGAACCTAAAGGAAGGTGTGTGGTCTAAAGCTATGAAGAACCTAAAGGAAGGTGTGTGGTCTAAAGCTATGAAGAACCTAAAGGAAGGTGTGTGGTCTAAAGCAATGAAGAACCTAAAGGCAGGTGGGTGGTCTAAAGCAATGAAGAACCTAAAGGCAGACGGGTGGTCTAAAGCTGTACCTGCTGCGGGCGCGGCGTCTGCAGCTCCTTCAATGTCCTCTGCCGTCTCTGCCTTGGACGGCGAGGGGGAGGGCTCCCTGTCCTGCCCTGGGGAGGCGCTCCCAGACACCCTCTCACTGGAGCCAGACAGAGACCGGTTCGGGGCAGGCGAGGCGGACTTAGACAGCGACCTCCTCAAGCTCTTACTGGGGGACTTGGACTGCCTCCCGGCAGGGGCCGGTGTGTGGGACTTTGACCTGTACCGCCTTGACAACGAGCGCGACTTGGAGCGCTTCAAGGACCTGGGCGGCGAGCGGTTCCTCTTGCTGGGGGAGTTCGATCGCCTCCGGGCCCCAGGGGACCTAGACTTGGAACGCCGGCGGGAAGGCGGTGTTCGGGACTTACTCTTTTTCCGGGGACTCCGGGACTTGGTGCGGCGCTTGCGTCTGAGCACCACGACGGAGCGTGAGCGTGTGCGCCTCGAACGCCTCGTGGACCTTGAGCGGGAACGCCGCGTCCGAGAGGGCGGTGGCAGCGGAGACCTCCGCCGCCGGGTCTCGGGTGAGCGGCTCCCGGAGCGCCTGGCGCCCCCCCGCCTCACCGGGGTGCGGGACCGCCTAGCGGGCCGCCGGGTCCGGCCCACCGAACGAGAGTGCGAGCGGCGGCCGACGGCGGTACGCCGAGGAGACCGCGTCCTGGAGCGTCGGGCAGCGGACCTGGACTTGGACCGCCGGTTTCTACGCGGGGAAGGGGACCGACGCAGCCCGCGTTTAGGAGAGAGCTTCCTCCTCGGGGGGCTCGGGCGCCGCCGCTTGGGTGACGCCGACAACGTCCTCCTCCTTCGCTTGGGAGAAGCGGATAACGACTGGCGCTTGGACCTCTTGGGGGACTTGGCCTTCTTCTTTCTCTTGGGGGACAGGGAGCGCGACGTGGAGCGGGAGAGCTTCCTGTCTCTCTTCGGGGAGCCGGTGTGGCGGAGCGGTCTTTTGGGAGACAGAGAAGCAGACTTCCTCTCAGACTTGGGGGAGTGGGAGCGCGAGCGCTCCCTGGCCTGTGGCGGTGAGACGGACCCGTTGGCCTCCGATGAGGACCTCGATCTCGTTTGGGAGCGCTCTTTAGAATCCTTGTCTGTGGCGGCTGGAGCCCTTGTCTGCTGGCGTCTTGGGCTGGGCGTGGAAGACCGACTGTGACTCGACCCGGAGCGCTTGATCCCAGGGGCACGCTGGGGGGACGCGGACGGGGACCTGGAGCCCTCCCGCTCTGCCCCCGGGGCCCTTTGGTTCACGTTGACCTCATCTTTTAGAGCAGGGTCGTCTTGTGACGCTGTGCCTTCCTGTTTAGGTATGATGTCGGGGAGCGCGTGGCTGAAACTGCCATCACCGTGGTTCCCCTCGATTCTGACGTCAACCCCAGCCGGGTGGGCTTGGTCCTGGCCAGCAGAGGGCGACATCACCAGCACCGAACCGTTGGTGCTGCCGTTCTTCCCTGTGGAGGAGAAAACGTTGTTCTCCGTGCTCTCGTCCTGCTTGGCGTGAGGCGCTTCGAGTTTCTCTGCCCCTCGCTTGCCCTTGGGCAGCAGCTTGGACACGGCCTCGGGCGCATCACGCGGCCCCTTGCCTTCGTCCGGCTCCGAGTCAGAGCCCGACGCGGAGCTGCTCTCAGACGCCGAGTGGGACGGGGATCTGCGGTCCTGCTTCTCGTCCTTCTTCTTCTTCTTCTTCTTCTTTTTGGAAGCGTGCTTTTTGTGCTTTTTGGTCTTGGCGTCTACCTCCGATTCTGTGACAGAATGGAAGTGGGTGAGGAGAGTACAGATGATTAAGGTCACAAGGAAACTCTTCCTAGACCGTCTGCTGGGGGAGCACCGGTCATTCCTTACCTGTGATGCCGTCCTTTTTGCTGCCCTCCTTTGGCCCGACTTGGTCTGCAGCCCCCGTGGTAGAAGCTAGTCTGGCACTGTCCATTAAAAACGGAAAAACAAAATATAAATTGTAATTATTGACCTCCGCGATTAGTTTGGAATCTGTGAATATTTTTACCAAAGAGAATCCCATTTTAAAGATCCCATATCATGCTTTTTAGGGTTAAAAATTGCATTTGGGGGTACTACTAGAATAGGGTTTCATGCCCGTTTGTTAAATATTCAGCGTTTCCGCTAGAATAAATTGGTGGCGGTCTGGAAGGGTTAATTTTAACGTTTTTAGATCAAGCCCGACCCGACCCCGTGCACGTTCTGTCCGAGCCCGGCTCGACACATTAACTGTAATTATGAGCCCGAGCCCGATTTCAACCTGACTTTTTTTTTTTAATACATGTGTAACTTTGTACACATTTGTTACTTAGGCCTACTATGCAAAATATGTATGTAAGGAATAATGTATAGAACGGCGGTCATTATCGAGAAATTAAGCCCAGACAGAAGGGGGCTTATTTATTTTCGATAATGATCAACGACATTCTATACATTATCCTGCTTATTACACGGCTACTTGCCAAAACAAAATATAACTTCACATGGTGTGTCTTTTTACAATTTATTCGTTACCAGCATTCGTAGTGTTGATCAGCAGTGAAATAGTCCGCCAAAGTCGTTGACGTCGTTTAGCAACCAAAGACGCTCGGGTTGACAAACTACCGGACTACTTACTACCCATTAGTGGTGCAACGGTTCACGGGTTACCCGTGACCCTCACGGTTCGGGATGCAAGTGATCCACGCATCGGCTGATAAAAAAAAAAGTTGTGCGTTCACTTGATCAGCGCATGTTTAAAGGACAATTCCGGTATTAAAAACAAGTATCGTAGCGAAATACAGTTTCTGTTGCGTTTTATGCTTAAAGGAAGCAGGATTATTACCTAATTTTTCATTTTATTTTGTTTTTACACATTTGAAGATTTTATTTAAATGCACATTTGTCTTGTTATCTTTTTTGTTGATCCGAAAATGATCCGACCCGTGACTCAAAAACCGTGACACGATCCGAACCGTGAGTTTTGTGATCCGTTGCACCCCTACTACCCATGAAAGTGAACGGAGCGTTCCACGGCATTGAGAAGACCTGTGTAATAAAGGCCTATAATATTTCTGTTTATGGCATAGACTTCTCTTCAGATTAGGCCAATAAAGCAAAGATTTAAAATAAACAGCAAACGCTCGATCAAAGGCCCGGCCCGACCCAGCTCGAGGATAGTGGTGGGAAATATCGGCCCGACCCGGCCCGGCTAGGCCTGTCACGATATGCAATAAATCAATTAATTGCGCGATAAATTTAAATGAGCGATAATATTCTGCCGGCCGCAATAATTTCCATTCGCACTATTTTTTTTTTTTTAAATCATTGCTTTATTGGCCTAATCTGAGAAGAAATCTATGCCATAAACAGAAATATTATAGGCCTTCATTACACGGGTCTTCTCAATGCCGTAGAACGCTCCGTTCACTTGCATGGGTAGTAGTCCGGTAACTTGTCAACCCCAGCGTCTTCGGTTGCTAAGCAACGTCAACGTCTTTGGCGGACTATTTCTCTGCTGATCAACACTACGAATGCTGCTAACGAATAAATTGTAAAAAGACGCACCATGTGAAGTAATTTTTTCGTCTTGGCAAGTAGCCTTGTAATAAGCGGGATAATGTCTAGAACGTCGCCGGTCTAGAACGTCGCCGGTCATTAAGCCCCTCAAGGCAAAGCAAGACACCTCCGCTGCGCGTCGGTCGCCTGTTCGCCCTGTCGGGGCTTATTTTCCCAATGATGACCGGCGTTCCATGCATTATATATATTTATATATATTTAGCAGGGTAGGACTAAGTAACAAATGTCGGGTTGAAATCGGGCTCTGGCTCATAATTACTGGGCACAACGAGTAAACCCCCTCGTCAAGTGTCAATCACTTGTTGCATGGTCTGTGTGGGAGGAGGAGCCCTGGCGCGTGTTTATTCTTTTTTGAAGCGCAATCGCGTTTACATCTTTTTTATTTAGTGTTTCAATTTTATTTATTGTTTTTGGTGTTGTTTCGTTTTTATTCAAGAGCATATTTTGTTAATAATAGATTGTTTTTGGTTATTTGTTAATTTATTCTGGATATTTTAAATGTCTTCCAGACGTCCAGTTCCAGTGTTTTTTAAAAAATAAAAGTTTATTGATCTTCGAAAGGGTGTAATTTATCATTATATTAGTTGAAAAACTGCAATATTATCGCTTATCGCAATAACTTCTGGGGCAATTAATCGCCCAGAAAAATGTCTTATCGTGACAGGCCTAGGCCCGGCCCACGTCAATCAAAACCCTCATTGTTTTACATGAATTGGCTAAACAAATGAAACGGTAGCATATTTAAACAATTCAAATTGTGCAGAGAGAATTATTTCCATTGGTCATTGGAGTGGAGACATTTAGAATTTTCGGTCCTCCTAATTTTTTTCCGGTCTATGACTGGTAATTACCGGACAACGGAAACTCTGAAATATACCCCTTATTATTCTCACTAGGGCTGCAACAACGAATCGATAAAATCGATTGCTAAATGCGTAGGCAACGAATTTGGTTGTTGATTTGTTGTGTCGCGCGATAAATAAGCTACTCATAGGCGCAGCACTTACAGCCAGCCGCCGACAGGTTGGTTCATGGTTCATGCACACCCACAGCGAGCTTTAGTGTGAGCGACCACAGCTTGTATTTTGGTAATATCTTAAAACTGGACTGTAGGCCTACATAAAAGTGTTGTACCTTCACTGTCTTTGGGTTAAAAAAACTCCTTCAACTCAGTATCCTTCTAGTCCAACCGAAAACTCTGCCAGCTGCTGCTGCTGCAGACGTGCAGACGGGCTGGGAGTCGGCACCGCGTGCATCAACAGTCATTCAAAGCAGCAGTAGTAATCACACAACCGGACGGTGTAGAAATTCCCATCAGTTAAAAATAGTAATGCAGTTATTAAATCCATGTTAAAAAGCAGGATATAGAGCTAGTTAGCTTAAAAAAAAAAAACGGACCACATGGTCCGTTTTTTTTTTGGTGGTCACAAACAGTGTCAAATGTGATGTGTTCAGGCCGGCTCAGTAATATGATTGATGCGTTCAAATGCAACAGAAAAATAAAAATAAAAATTGCGATTTTGGTGAAAACTTGTTTTCCCAGTAATATAAAATAGATAGTAAAGATAGAATTATGACCTGTTTAATGTCCTATCTTGAACTATCATCATCTTATCAGCAACTAAAGCAATATTACAAGTTCTATTTCAAGGAGTCTCGAAAATGGTATCAATTAGGAATGCGCGATATAAACGATATACACGATAAAAAATGGCCTACGATAGAGATTTCAGTTATATTGCTCTATCACGATAATGCATGTTTGACGCGATCTATCCATGACCCGCGAAATATAAAGAGCGGGTCATCGGTAGAGCTACGAGCTGCAACCGTCTGCAACGCATCGTCCGCGCCCCGCGAAATTTAAAAAGAGCCACGAGCTGCAACCAGCTGCATCGCATCATCCGCGACCCGCAAAATTTAAAGAGCCACGAGCTGCAACCGGCTGCAACGCATCGTCCGCGACCCGCAAAATTTAAAGAGCCACGAGCTGCAACCGGCTGCAACGCATCAGCCGCGACCCGCGAAATTTAAAGAGCCATGAGCTGCAACCGGCTTCAACGCATCATCGTCATCCAAGCAAATATGGCTGAAAGCGAAACGGAGGAGCTGGTGATTGCCCTCATTTCATGTTCATTTTAAAATTGTATGCGTTCACTTTGCACTTTTATGTTTTAATATCAAGTATCTGTGCACACACTTGGAAGATTTTTCTTTATTTAAAATAGCCATGCCTAATACGTATTTCCCTAATTCACAGTATCCGTTTCTTTATTAACAAGACACCACCAGTTTGAATTTAATTAAGAGAAGTATACGTCATTGCACAGAAGATTTTTTTCTTTGTTAAAGTCTCTGCAGCTACATTATGTTGTATGATTACTAGAGCTGTCAGTTAAACGCGTTATTAACGGCGTTAACGCAAACCAATTTTAACGGCGTTAAATTTATCGCGCGATTAACGTAAATGGTATATATTTAAAAAATAATATATTTTTTTTTTTCTTTGGCTCAAAACAAAGAAGCAGTAGCCTGACTGCTATGTTTAAATGACATTTGTTCAAAGCAGTCGTTTAATTGCACTATAGGCTCTTTTTTTGTATCGTCCAGTTTTGATCAGTATATGCCAATGTTGTTATCAATAAAAAATAATTTGCACAAGGCAAGCCGATGCACTTCACCATGTTGATAAGAGAATTAAAATAAGAATTATGGGACAAATAATCAAGGAATATTTAGCATAGAAAAATAATTTGTGATTAATTGCGATTAATCGTGAGTTAACTTTGACATTAATGCGATTAATCACGATTAAATATTTTAATCGCTTGACAGCTCTAATGATTACAGTTTTGCACAATAAATGTTCTCAAAACGACATAGGCCTACGTTTCTTTCTTTTGTTTTATACATTTAGCAGTTTGGCTTTCCTTAGTCTATGTAACCTGTTCTGAAATGGTTCTATTATGATTTATATATCGGGATATATATCGTTATCGCAATAGGTTGCAATGTATATCGCAATATGGATTTTAGGCCATATCGCCCATCCCTAGTATCAATAGGTTTGACCGGTTAACCATGGACATCCCTTGTATACATATAAAATGATATCATACATTGTATGTTTTTTTTTTGTGTTATCCCAGTTATGTTTTTTAATTTTTTTTATTATTTAAAATTACTTTTAATAGTTCCGGGACGTTGGAGCAATATCCTGGTGTTTTTTATACTTTAGTCTGCACTGTGAATTTGAAGTAATATTCAGTTTTTGAACAAAGATGCGGCAATTCCAAATGTTTCTTTTTTTTTAACCGATTCATCGAAAAAATAATCTACAGATTAATCGATTATTAAAATAATCGTTAGTTGCAGCCCTAATTCTCACCGTTCATTACTGCAAAACCAATTTCAGCATCTTTCAAAAACGCTTTAAGGCCCCCCTCCCAAGTAGCCCAGTCTGCTGTGATTGGTCAGCACGCCCACTCTGTTACGATTGGTCAAACACCTTGCACGAGCGTCTGCCAATTCACACCCCCGAGAAGTTGTAAACATGGCCTCTGCCCTTCAGCAGCGCCCACTGCACAGTATTAAATACACACTTAGACTTTCCTATTATAACATGTATATTAGAGCCCGACCAATATATCGGCAGGCCGATATTATCGGCCGATATTAGGCATTTTTCAAACTATTCGGTATTGGCATTTATAATGGCCGATAAATGAATAGATTTATCGGCCATTATTGGCGCTCTAACGCCCCAAACCCGCTGATTCAGCCAGAGAAACGCCCCGTGCCCACTACATGCGTCCGTTGCGTGATCCCCATTGACTTTAATGGGGACGGACGCGCAATGCATTGTGGATCCGTCCGTTCCGTTGGAGCCTTCGGCTCCGTCAGAAAGTTGGAAAATGTTCAACTTTTTGGCAGCGACGGATCCGTCATCCAATCAGATCGCTGTACGGTTGCTGATCGACACCCCGCCCTCATGGGTAAAATCCTAAGTTTGTCGATGCTCATGCTAATGATCATGTGTTTTTCCCCGCGTGTGATTTGTTGACCATTACGTTAATTTTGATGTGCCTGTCCCCGGACGTGATTGGCTGCTGCATCGGAGGGCCGAGGATCCGGGAGGATAAAGCACGGGCGAGCTCAACATCCACGGCAGCTGGCCTTGGATATGAAGCTTGCCATATTGGGTCTTCGAATGGTTATTTGTTGGTTGATCGAGGTTCTTGTTAATTGCTACACGGGAACTTATCCCATGCTCTGGGCTAAATAAACAAATAAACAACTTCCAGTTAAACAAAGACATCTGGTTTTATGTTGCCACCCCTTCCCCTAGCGGGGGACGTAACAATCGCGTATGCAAATTTAAGCACTATGACGCGACTCGGCCTCTGACGATACTGCATGGAAAGCGGGTCATCTTGCATCGCAACAAGCAGGAAGTAGCGGGAAGAACCCGGCGAAGCGATTTGATTGGCTGACGGATGCATCTGCAAAGACTACTCCCCCATCAGTCAGCCACGCCTTCCCACATCAGTCAACGGACGCATGTAGTGGGCACGGGGCGTTAGGCAGAGTGAATGACGGAGATCGACGGAGACCATCGGTGTTCATGTGTGTTCATGGTAAGTTGGCAACTGTCACGAGACATACATTGCTTGAATAACAATTAAAAGAACATCCCCATCAATTCTCTAAAGTCGATAAGCATGACTTAATTCATGACTACCATGTCCAGTTTTGCTGTTACGTAATAGCTGAGAGTGAAAAGGATTTAAAGGATAACTACAAATAACCAATGTTAGGGAAATCTGTTTGTTTTGTTGCGCGTTTCTGGATTCTTTTTTTATATACAGGTCCTTCTCAAAAAATTAGCATATTGTGATAAAGTTCATTATTTTCTGTAATGTACTGATAAACATTAGACTTTCATCTATTTTAGATTCATTACACACAACTGAAGTAGTTCAAGCCTTTTATTGTTTTAATATTGATGATTTTGGCCAAAAAGTCAAGAAAAACCAAAAATCCCTATCTCAAAAAATTGGCATATTTCATCTGACCAATAAAATAAGTTTTTAATACAAAAAAAGTCAACCTTCAAATAATTATGTTCAGTTATGCACTCAATACTTGGTCGGGAATCCTTTTGCAGAAATGACTGCTTCAATGCGGCGTGGCATGGAGGCAATCAGCCTGTGGCACTGCTGAGGTCTTATGGAGGCCCAGGATGCTTCGATAGCGGCCTTAAGCTCATCCAGAGTGTTGGGTCTTGCGTCTCTCAACTTTCTCTTCACAATATCCCACAGATTCTCTATGGGGTTCAGGTCAGGAGAGTTGGCAGGCCAATTGAGCACAGTAAACCATTTACCAGTGGTTTTGGCACTGTGAGCAGGTGCCAGGTCGTGCTGAAAAATGAAATCTTCATCTCCATAAAGCTTTTCAGCAGATGGAAGCATGAAGTGCTCCAAAATCTCCTGGTAGCTAGCTGCATTGACCCTGCCCTAGATAAAACACAGTGGACCAACACCAGCAGCTGACATGGCAACCCAGACCATCACTGACTGTGGGTACTTGACACTGGACTTCAGGCATTTTCTTCTCCCCAGTCTTCTTCCAGACTCTGCCACCTTGATTTCCGAATGACATGCAAAATTTGCTTTCATCCGAAAAAAGTATTTTGGACCACTGAGCAACAGTCCAGTGCTGCTTCTCTGTAGCCCAGGTCAGGCGCTTCTGCCGCTGTTTCTGGTTCAAAAGTGGCTTGACCTGGGGAATGCAGCACCTGTAGCCCATTTCCTGCACACGCCTGTGCACGGTGGATCTGGATGTTTCTACTCCAGACTCAGTCCACTGCTTCCGCAGGTCCCCCAAGGTCTGGAATCGGCCCTTCTCCACAATCTTCCTCAGGGTCCGGTCACCTCTTCTCGTCGTGCAGCGTTTTCTGCCACACTTTTTCCTTCCCACTGAGGTGCCTTGATACGGCACTCTGGGAACAGCCTATTCGTTCAGAAATTTATTTCTGTGTCTTACCCTCTTGCTTGAGGGTGTCAATGATGGCCTTCTGGAGAGCAGTCAAGTCGGCAGTCTTACCCATGATTGCGGTTTTGAGTAATGAACCAGGCTGGGAGTTTTTAAAAGCCTCAGGAATCTTTTGCAGGTGTTTAGAGTTAATTTGTTGATTCAGATGATTAGGTTAATAGCTCGTTTAGAGAACCTTTTCATGATATGCTAATTTTGAGATAGGAATTCTGGGTTTTCATGAGCTGTATGCCAAAATCATCAGTATTAAAACAATAAAAGCCCTGAAATATTTCAGTTGGTGTACAATGAATCTAAAATATATGAAAGTTTAATTTTTATCATTACATTATGGAAAAGAATTAACTTTATCACAATCTGCTAATTTTTTGAGAAGGACCTGTATATATATCGGGCGATATATCGGCATATCGGATTTCTAAATCACAAAATATTCGTATCGGTATCGGCCTTAAAAATCCTATATCGGTCAGGCTCTAATGTATATATACCTCAAACAGTCTAAAGCAAAGGGAAAAGCCGAAAAAGCATGCCATCACCCCATTAAAAAAGTCTCCTGTATCCAACAGAAGATGTCCGAATGGTCCTCACCTGGCTCTGGTGTTCCTCACCGCCCTCTGGGAGGGGGGCAGCTCCGCCTCAGATTCTGCGCCAGATTCAGAGCTGCTCTCCTTGTCTCCTTTCCGGCGCCGCTTCTTCTTCTTGCTCTTGTGTTTCCTGTGCTTCTTGTTCTTCTTGTGAGGGGTGTCAACGCCCTCTTCCTTGGCGTTGAGGTCATCCCTCTCCGTGGCCTCGTCCTCACCTGCTCGCAGGGTCCCAGGCCGAGGGTTAGATATGCAAACATTCACCACACAGCATACACAATACAACTACGATATATTTTTTTTTTTTGTGTTTTTCCCAGTTTCTCTCTGCATTTTGCATTTACATTATGCTTGTTGCCGACAGCAACGGCATGTTGCTATGGCAACACGACTACTGATCTCACAAAAAATACAAGCGCGTTGGACGAAGGAGTGTTAAGATCAACCGAGACATATTGGAAGTATCACTAGAATAGTCAGATGTAGAAGGAACTCAAAACCCATAGACGTGCATACATTCCAATGCTGTGTAGTGTAACCTAGTCTCTGTTCCCTAGCCTTAGAGGCACAGGAACAGAGACTAATGGTCGGCATGAAAATGAAAGCACTCTAGAGTCCGTCTGTGTGTGTGTGCGAGCCATCCCTCTGACAGATTGTCACTCGGGCAGCCTATTTACGTTTCTCAACACAGTCCTCTTAATTGCAACCATAGTGGTGAACTACATTCATAGACTTATAATTAACACCATCTGATTTATGTGCGATTCATCTCAATAGTCTATGCTACAAGCCAGTGTTTACTGGCCCTGCGGTACGTGAATATAGGGTACCACTAACACATTACTCCACCTCATTGCTGGTTACCACTGTTTGTTTCGTATTATTCCTTACTTTATTATTATGTTGTGCCAAGTTGGCACAACATAATAACGTTTGTGCCAAGTTGTTTCATATCTGACAACACGCGGTACTAAACGTGGAATAGTGGACCACAGCACAGAGCCAAAATCAATCGCTCTGACCCCGAACAGACTAGCTGTAGCATTGTCTGTTTTGACCTGGCCTCTTTCCCTAATCTTCAATGACTGGAATGGTAACCTCATGATTGAGTACAGTACACATGTTGCATAATGTACACACAGGCGAACGCACGCATGCAAGACGAGTTATAAATATAAACCTTCGAAAGTGTCCTCACCCACAACTCTTCCTGGTCCATGTTCATAACCCAAGAAATTAGCTTTTTACGTATTCAATAACTATATGAAATCATGGCTCAACACCGACTGCTTTCGTGCGAGCACTGCTCTTTAGTTGAACATTTTAGGGGCCCAATCCAACAAGTAGGGCCACAACTAAATTAAATGCACACAAGTCAAACTAGAGGGATTAATACGTTTTTCAGTCTTACAATATAGAAGTGTTACATCTAATTAAGTGATAAACAATAAATGGTTGGGTGTGCGCTCCGGCTCCAGGGTTTAACACTGACCGACTCACAGTGGCACGGGACCAATGCTTAAGCAGCGGCCGCTAATTTTAAAGAGCCAGTCAACCCAAAATCTTTATTTTTTTATTAAAACATGATCATTTGTCTTATATTGTCAAATTACATATCCTCCATGCTTGTTGTGTTGTGGGGGGGCGGGAATGAAGCGTCTTTGCACACGGCACGTTCGGAAAGACAGTGGGAGGGGTCTTCCACTTATGCCATGTTCCAGCTTTATTCACTTTAACTAAGTAGTATCCACATTGAATATTTCACTTGCACAACAATCTTTCTATTGGCACCAAGATGACACATTATAGCCCTTGCAGTTTTGGAGATACACACTAGGGATGAGCGTGAGGAATCGATTACTCGAGTACTCCTCGTTGCAAATGAACTCGGTTGGTGGACAGGCAAACTCGAGTTTGCATATACACACAAACAAATTTTTCTGAAGCAAATTAATCAATTTTCGGTCGGCGCCACCAACGCATGGCGTGGGCACAAAGCAAATGAAATGTATCCATTTCTGTGTGGCGCGTTCCGTTCCGTGTGCAGGCACGCCAGAATTCAAAAATGTAAGAGGTGTTGGTTAAAGCAAAGCGCAGCGAAGAATTGAAATACTTTAAAGTAATAGGAGATCATAAGGTGAAATGTAAAATATGTCAAGCGAAATCTAGCTACCAGAAAGTACTATGCGGCACATGCTCCTGAAACACAACGGTGAGTTCGGGAAAGCAGACCCGCAGCAACAAAGTGTGTCGGCTATTTTCACTGCCGCAAGACGCAGCTGTAATCCTGGGCGTGTAGAGAAGATCACAACGCTGAGTACTTCCATAGTCCATTTGCTGCCTTTTTATTTGCAGCTTTAAATTATTTGCAATGGTTGGGCTACTTGTTTCGTTTTTGTTTTTTTTAAACCGTTACAGGCCTTGGTTCGACGTGATCTAAATTGTGAGACGCATATTTATTTTTGTAAGGAAAATGTGTTTTGAACGTTTGCAAAAATAAATATTGAATACTCTGATAACTCTGACTGTTTTGATGGAGGATAAGCATTTCATGTTTGGTTGGTAATATTGCCGTTCATCATCAGGCCTATTCCTGCTGCAGATGCGTTGCATTCTAAAAATAGATTTGATTAAACGAGTACTCGATTGATCCTCGAGGAATTCCTTCGATCACTCGAGTTTGGAATTTACTACTCGTGCCCATCCCTAATACACACTATTTTCTTTGGTGGTGCAACGGTTCACGGGTTACCCGTGATCCGTACGGCTCAACCCTCACGGTTCGGGATGCAAGTGATCTGTGGATCAGATAATAAAAAAAAAAGTTGTGCATTCACGTGATCAGCGCATGTTTAGAGGACAATTCGGGTATTAACAACATCATCAAGTATCCTAGCGAAATACAGTTTCTGTTGTGTTTTATTTGGCATTCCGTTAATCCCATACAGGAACCGGAACCGGACATGTTTATGTTTGGTTGTAGCCTTTTGCAGACATCCTGAATTGTAAATCCAGGGTTAGGGATTATTTACTATCCATTAGGGATGGGCACGAGTAGTAAATTCCAAACTCGAGTGATCGAAGGAATTCCTCGAGGATCAATCGAGTACTCGTTTAATCAAATCTATTTTTAGAATGCAACGCATCTGCAGCAGGAATAGGCCTGATGATGAACGGCAATATTACCAACCAAACATGAAATGCTTATCCTCCATCAAAACAGTCAGAGTTATCAGAGTATTCAATATTTATTTTTGCAAACGTTCAAAACACATTTTCCTTACAAAAATAAATATGCGTCTCACAATTTAGATCACGTCGAACCAAGGCCTGTAACGGTTTAAAAAAAACAAAAACGAAACAAGTAGCCCAACCATTGCAAATAATTTAAAGCTGCAAATAAAACGGCAGCAAATGGACTATGGAAGTACTCAGCGTTGTGATCTTCTCTACAAGCCCAGGATTACAGCTGCGTCTTGCGGCAGTGAAAATAGCCGACACACTTGGTTGCTGCGGGTCTGCTTTCCCGAACTCACCGTTGTGTTTCAGGAGCATATGTTGCCGCATAGTACTTTCTGGTAGCTCGATTTCGCTTGGCATATTTTACATTTCAACTTATGATCTCCTATTTCTTTAAAGTATTTCAATTCTTCGCTGCGCTTTGCTTTAACCGCCATCTATTCACTTTTTGAATTCTGGCGTGCCTGCACACGGCACGGAACGCGCCATGGAAATGGATGCATTTAATTTTCTTTGTGCCCACGTCATGCGTTAGTGGCGCCGACAGAAAATTGATACATTTGCTTCAGAAAACTGTGTATATATGCAAACTTGAGTTTGCCTGTCCACCAACCGAGATCATTTGTAACGAGGAGTACTCGAGTAATCGATTCCTCACGCCCATCCCTACTATCCATGTTAAAAGAAGGAATAATGCCTCAGATTTAAAAAAAAAAAAATAATAATAATATTGACTGCTTAAAGGTCCCATGTAGGCCTGTCACGATAACAAATTTTTCTGGGCGATTAATTGCCCCAGGAATTATTGCGATAAGCGATAATATTGCCGTTTTTCAACTAATATGATAAAGTACATCCTTTCGAAGATCAATAAACCTTTATTTTTAAAGAACACTGGAACTGGACGTCTGGAAGGCATTTAAAAAATCCAGAATAAATTAACAAAACAACCAAAAACAATCTATTATTAAAAAAAAAATGCTCTTGAATAAAACCAAACACCACCAAAAACAATAAATAAAATTGAAACACTAAATAAAAAGGATGTAAACACGATTAAGCCAGGACTCCGCCTCCCACACAGACAATGCAACAAGTTAGTAGCCGCGTTTACATGGCACATCTGATCCGCATAGATTTCTATGCCGCATAGATCTCTTCCTAAAATGTGTTCCGAATGTAGGCTACTGTATACATGGCAGTAACAAAAGTGTCCGTTCTGTCTCTCGCGCACCCCTGACACATCTCTGGACCGGCAGCGACATAATGGATGTCTTATCACTATCGGGGATTTTAAATTTGATTTTAATGAAAGCACAGCAGGAGAGAGCTTTTCTCTGCCTGCTCCTTCAATTAAGGAGGAGGACAGCGCAGCAACGTCAATTTCTCGTCAGATCTTTATATTTACCTTAAGCTCCGCCGCAAACAAGAGGAATTTGGATGCGAGTCTGCAGCCAAGACTGGTGGGAGAGAGTGGTCTTACAGGAATTTAGTGACCAGGAATCCTCGAAGGTCCTTTTGCGAACTACTGCAGCTGCCATCTCTCTAAGTTAAGAAGTATTTTAACGTTCAGCCTGCAAAAGTACTACTAGTAGCCTACTCATTTACAGTTACCTCGGACGCGCGCGGACACTACGATACGCGAACACGTCATTAATAAACACCCATGTCCCGTCGCTTAGCAACCGGACACGCTTATCGGACTACTTTTACGGAGTGATAACAAAGACGTGAATCAGGCAATAAATCCACTTTCCTTGACAGCGGTGAAGTTCGGTGTGCTTAAAAGTACAGACGGAGCTCAGTGGACCAATTGCGAACTACTGCGGCTGCTCTAAGTTAAACCCCAATCTATTCGGAATAAGTGCATACATGGCGATTGCATACAGTACCTCTTCTATTCGGCATAGAATCTATGCCGAACATATGGAGTTAGATTCATGCCAAAACCCTGCACACATGCAAAACGTGTTTTGCTCACGCATAACGATTCACACGCACACAAAACGTGTTTTACTCACGCAAAATGATTCACACACACGCTCAGTGTGGTTTGCAAATACAAAACATCATTCACAAACTAAAGCATTTTGCTTCAGAAACAAATACAGTATGTTTTACACAAAGTACAAAAAAAAATCCTTCAAGTACACAAAACAATTCTACAAGTACGGAACACGAAAGCTGCGCGTGGATCGGAATCCATTTGCGCACGGATCGGATTGCATTTGCGTACGGAACAGCAAGGCGGAAGATTTGTGCCAAAAGTCACGTGACAAATAAATGTCCTGTTATTCACACTACACAACAGCAGGTGGCGGTGTTGAGTCAGTTTAAGGCCGCCAGGACGATCTTTTTTCTCCCCAAAATCTTTATTTGATGCCAAAACAGAGTGGCGACACTTCCATTGGACTCACCTGTTGGCCGCTCATTTTGTTCAATTTAATCTCCCAAACTAGCTTTTCTCCGTGTCGTACGATTCCGTGACAAAGGGGCGGCAAGTCGCATAGTATGGAGTTGAATCCACACACGTTTGGCCGGCATCAAATAACGATTTTGGGGAGAAAAAAGATCGTCCTGGCGGCCTTAAACTGACTCAACACCGCCACCTGCTGTTGTGTAGTGTGAATAACAGGACATTTATTTGTCACGTGACTTTTGGCACAAATCTTCCGCCTTGCTGTTCCGTACGCAAATGCAATCCGATCCGTGCGCAAATGGATTCCGATCCACGCGCAGCTTTCGTGTTCCGTACTTGTAGAATTGTTTTGTGTACTTGAAGGATTTTTTTTTGTACTTTGTGTAAAACATACTGTATTTGTTTCTGAAGCAAAATGCTTTAGTTTGTGAATGATGTTTTGTTTTTGCAAACCACACTGAGCGTGTGTGTGAATCATTTTGCGTGAGTAAAACACGTTTTGTGTGCGTGTGAATCGTTATGTGTGAGCAAAACACGTTTTGCGTGTGTGCGGGGTTTTGGCATGAATCTAACTCCATACGAACAGATAATTGTATTCCGAATGAGGCGTATACATGATAATTTTCTGTTCCGCATAGATTTCTATGCGGAACAGATGTGTCCATGTCAACGCGGCTACTGACACTTGACGGGGGGGGTTTACTCGTTGTGCCCTGTAATTATGAGCCGGAGCCCGATTTCAACCCGACATTTGTTACTTAGGCCTACCCTGCTAAATATACATAAATCTATATAATGCATAGAACGCCGGTCACTATCGGGAAAATAAGCCCCGACAGGGCGAACGGGCGACCGACGAGCAGCGGAGGTGTCTTGCTTCACCCTGAAGGGTCTTATTTTAGATTATGACCGGCGACGTTCTATACTACATCATCCCGCTTATTACAAGGCTACTTTTTTACAATTTATTCGTTAGCAGCATTCGTAGTGTTGATCAGCAGAGAAATAGTCCTTCAAAGACGTTGACGTTGCTTAGCAAACGAAGACGCTGGGGTTGACAAGTTACCGGACTATCTATGCAAGTGAACGGAGCGTTCCACGGCATTGAGAAGACCCGTGTAATAAAGGCCTATAATATTTCTGTTTATGGCATCTAGATTTCTTCTCAGATTAGGCCAATAAAGCAATGATTTTAAAAAAAGAGTGCGAATGGAAATTATTGCGGCCGGCAAAAAATTATCGCTCATTTTAATTTATCGCGCAATTAATTGATTTATTGCATATCGCGACAGGCCCAGTCCCATGACATGAAAATCTCACTTTATGAGGTTTTCTAACATAAATATGAGTTCCCCTAGCCTGCCAATGGTCCCCCAGTGGCTAAAACTTGCGTTTGGTGTAAAACGAGCACTAGCTGTTCTGCTCGCCTTTGAATAACCGGAGGCTCAAGTGCGCTGATTTGGAATGTCTATTTAGGGCGTCACCAAGAATCTCAGCTCCTCCCTTTACTCTGCCTGGCCCGCCCAGAGACGTTGGCCCGCCAATGAGACTCGACCGTGCGAGCGTGCGCGTGCGTTTCCACAACGAGACTTGTGGGCAGGGCTCTACAGTGCGCCCATTTCACTCGCATTTGCGAGTGAATATTTCGGCGTGCGAACGAGAAAAACAAAACAGGAGCACGCGTGCGAGTGACTTCTGCACAGCGCACTATACTGTGCGTTCACACCAAACGCGAAGGGGCGAAACGATTCCATACAAAGCAGCGATTCCATTTGCAGCGCGACACTTTTGCCCGGCACGGGCGAGCACGTTCACGTGGATTTCAGGTGGATTGAAATATTTAAACTTTGCCGCGACATTCGCGTGATGCCGGCCACTAGGGATGTGTCGGTCGCGACTGATTCGTTACAACGAACGAATCCCGAACGTGAACGACAAGAACTGGTTCCCCAAAACAAGAAGAACTGGTTCTTCAATTCTTTTTTTTTTAACATCAACCAAACATATGTTCACGTAAATAAAATACACAAACGAACAGAGCTCCGTCTCCCCGCGAATTATATTGATTGAGTCTACAACTTCCTCAAAGATTCAGCCAATGAGAGGTAGCAATGGTGTTGGAATGGCACCTGGGTAAACCAATGACAAGGCGGTACCGTCGAAAAAGCGCGCTCTCTCTCTGACGTATCTTGGGTCATACCATTCGACTCATATATCCCCCTACATTTTTTCGAAAATAGACTTGACCTCCATCTGTTTATTGGATAAACGCATTTCCCAATCCCAGGAGTCTTTGCTCCATTCTACGTCAATTTAAGAACAAACAAAGAAATTAAACTGCAGTTCGTATTTTTTATTTATGACCATGCAAGTTCTGTAATGCCTGAACAATGAAGAATTAAATGTAAAGTAAAATAAAATTATAAATGTAAAACCATGAATGAAATATAGAGAGTAAGCAAGTGGTATAAATATTGGTGGGACGTTCGACATACTATATAGCAGGCATCTCCAAACGGCGGACTGCGGTCTTGACGGTCCTATCCAGACCCACGACCAATTAAAAAAAATATATATATATAAAAAAAGTTTTTTTATTTTTAATTTTTTTTAAGATGTAATCTGACGTAACGAACGAATCAAAACGAACGAATCAAATAAACGAATCGTTATAGTGAACTGAACTGAAAGAACTAGTTCCCGGAAAATAATCATTTTGCCCATCCCTAGTGGCCACTGAGTGACGTGCGTTACGTAACAGCCAATCAGTTTTCAACCGGCCAACCGTTCCCTGCAGTGCAGTCCGGGGTGAACCGCAGCATGGAGGAGAAATTGCTGCCGTTTGCGACTCCCCGAGCTCTATATAGAATAGTATATTATATAATTTTATTGTATTGTATATACAATATCACGGTCAAAAGCTCTGTGCTCCTCCGGATAGCCGTAGCGCGGGGAGCGCTACGGGAGGGTTTAGCAGGGTTTGTTTACCTACGTTGCTATGGTTACCAGTCTTGTGTGTTCCAACGGTTTATTAGGTATCTAAATCGCTGTCTAATCAATACTACATTCACTGCCTCTTCCGTGGTCATTACAATATTATGAATAGACTGCGTGGAGAAAGTTAATGCTGTTATGGTAGACGATAAAGTCTACAAATTCAACCCCTGACTGGTTGAAGGATTTCGGGTGGCTAGTTTATAATGCTAAGAACATGAAAATGTTCTGTACATTTTGTAAGGAAGCCCCATCGGCAATTGCAGGCTCCTCTTTGT
The DNA here is from genome assembly GCF_026213295.1 of Gadus chalcogrammus. Lineage (NCBI taxonomy): Eukaryota > Metazoa > Chordata > Actinopteri > Gadiformes > Gadidae > Gadus > Gadus chalcogrammus. The sequence goes on from NC_079431.1 coordinate 21,856,424, forward strand.
TTATAACGAGGAACCCTAATCTGAAACGCGATGCTGTGGTGAAACACATCGAGTCCACTAGGCATTCTCGCTTCCCGATTTCTATATAAATCACACCCAGCCCAATAACCCTGGTACGGTGGAAGCCGAAATTGGTGCTGTTTTGTGTAGCCTGAATGTAATCTTGTCTATTTATTTGTCTTAATTTGGCTTTATTAAGTGAGTTCTGTTGGTGTGTGCAATTTCTGCACGCTAATAAATGTTCTAAACAAAAACCTATTGTGCCCCCATTATTTTTCCTGTGCTCCTAAATTTTTTAACTCGGGGGCACGAGTGCTCCTGAAAAAAAAAGTTAGCGTAGAGCCCTGGTTGTGGGGGTTATCTGAGCCATGGTTGAGAAGGAATTGGGGGAAAGGAACTTTGGCTTTCACTCGCTGAAGTACATGAACTGCGACATGCTGCCAGTTGCCGCGAGGCACCATCGCCCGGCAGTGGGCAGCCGGCAGCAGGCAGCGCGCGTTTCAGTCGACTTAAGGTTAATGTGGAGGTGGAAGAACCAGAGACGTCGCAGAACCCGACAGTCGTTTGTGATTCATAATATCGTCTGGAGGCGCACACAGCTTTTGGTCGTGATAATATGTATTAAATTATATAGATTTCTATGTATGATATTATTTAGATATAGAGCCCCAGGACTGTAACGCAAGTGTTGTACACTTCCTTGTTATTTGGATAACCGTTCTGCTTTTGGTGTTATGGCGCATAACACGTCGGACTCTCGTCTCTGGTATTTCTACAACGAGACTCTTATTGGGGGTTATCTCAGCCAAGGTTGAGAATGAATTGGGGGGGAAGGAACTTTGGCTTTGACTCCCTCAAGAACATGAACCACGACATGGAGGAGAAAGGGATTGTTGGCGGCAAATGTCTCCCGCTTGAGCCCCGCTGAGGGACCACCGCCGGAGGCGGAGGTGCCTAAGCGGTTGTTTCAGAATTTCGGCTCACACAGCTTTTGGCCGTGATAATATACATTATATGATATAGATATCTATGTAGGCTATATGATAATATTTAGATATAGAGCTCCAGGACTCCCGTGTGTTCTAGAATATTTACAGAACACGGCTAAAGGCTGTGTGCGCCTCGCCATTGCGATACATCCACTGTAAACAAGAGCGCATGGTAGCGTGGCTGCAAGCTGCTCAGGGCCACACTTCCACCCTCCTCCTTGACCCGCCTCGCTCCTCATTTGCATTATAGCTACAGACACCAAAACAGCGCATTTGGGGGGAGCTCAATGTGCGACTGGCTCGGAGTGGCTGTAACTCTGCACCACGGCTGAATTTCGGGAACGTCTTTGAATACTGGGTTAGTTGCCCACTAATACCTACAGGGGTTGACACTAAGGTTTCAAAAGCACTTGCCCATCGGGCAAGTACAGGTCAGGTTCAACTTGCCCAAATGTGATGCTCACTTGCCCAAATTATAATCAGAATCGTGAACAGGCCTCTTTTTGCCAGGCACGTGGCCTGGTTTTGGGGGGGCTCAGAAAAATCATCCTAGCTCAGACTGAAGCTGAATGTTAGCTTCCACACATGTGTTTAAAAAATAACAAACTTCTTTGTTTACTTATTTATTGACCGGTCACATCGTGCCATGAAGTGATTTCAGTCCACCGTTGCAACCTATTAAAGCTATCGCCAAGTTATATGTAGACCTGCATGATTTCATGCAAATGTACTTAACTAAATGTCAGAGGTAGTAGCAAAGATATGTCTTTTTTAACTTTCACGTTTCTTGTAGCTCTAACTGAATAATCACAATCGCGTTTCTAGAAGTGTTGTCAGTCACGACACTGGATTTTCTAACTTTCACACTATACCTGGAAAAATATCGATATTCTATACCATTTTCGATATCAGGGGAAACATTTTTTTCAGGAAAGAACATACCCAAAGTAAATAGAGTATATCTCCACAACTGCAAGGGCGATAATGTCCTCTTTGTGACAAAAGAAAGATTGTTGTGAAAGTGAAATATTCAATGGGGATGATACTTGGTTAAAGTGAATAAAGCCATGGAACACAGCATAAGTGGAAGATAACATTTCCACCTGAAATAATTATCAGTTGGTCGTTATCAGTTGGGAGCGATGTATTACTATGAGACACAAATAAAAGGTAGATATCTTACCATTTTGACACTTGACACCTCTATTTAAAGTTCAGGGCAAATATATTCGAATGCACCAAGCCAAACACTCACAAATAAACATATGGCCACTAGATTGCGCTGAAGAATATGTTTTCTGATTGAAGGCAATTTACCTATTTCCTAAGAATCCTTCTCTTATTCATTGATTGAAAACACCATGTTTAGTTGCAAATTTTGGCCAAGACCCTGGGTTATCTGTTTATGGTGGTTTTATTCGACCAGAATCAACTTTGTGGACAAAAATCACAAAGGTAATACTTCATTTTTGGTTGTTAGGGCCAGGTGCCTAGCGAAAAGAGGCCCGTCAACGATTCTGATTGTAATTTGGGCAAGTGAACATGACCTGTACTTGCCCGATGGGCAAGTGCTTTTGAAACTTTAGTGTCAACCAGAAACAGTTGTATAGTAGGGATGGGCAACGAATGTCGAATAGTCACGTGGAGAGACACGTGGAAAATCGAAAAAATGAATGTGACTATCGTTATGTATTACACGGCTCTCCTCAATGCTGATGAACGCTCCGTTCACTTGCATGGGCCTTCACAACTTCCGGTGGTGAAGAATTTTTTGAGAATTCACCGTTGCTAAGCATATAATGAACGCTGTCAAGGTACGTGGATTTTTTTATTTTCTGTCGTATCGCTCCCTAAGTTGTCCGGTCAACCCCAGAGTCTTCGGATGCTATGCGACGTCACCGTCTTTAGGGTACTTTTTCTCAGCTGATCAACAATACAAATGCTGGTAACAAATAAATTGTAAAAACAGTTATTTTTTTCGCCAGTTTCCATATGCTAAAGACGTTTCGAGTTCACCGTCATGCAGGCGATGTTGTAAATAAATAGCGATCTGTTTTCGGCGCATGTAGGCCTATCTGCCTAAGCCCACGTTGAAATAATTGTGATGTTGAATGTTGATTGCACAGTTGACTTCATACAAATCATAAAAGTCGCTCCCTGTATCATTGTGTATACGAGGTGCGTGTCTGCGTGGGGGGTTAGGGTTTGTTTCCCTGGCACAAAAGGGGGAATAAATAACAAAAAAACATCGGTATCGGCCAAATTGTTTTTTTAAAACATCGGTATCGGCCCAAATTTTCACAATCGGTGCATCTCTAGCGTCAACCCCTGTGTGTGGATGTGTGGAGCTCTGCCTGGGCGGTTTGTGTTGACTTGTGGAGATCCACGCACATTAGGGCTGTAACGATACGCGTATCAAACCGAAAATCCCGATACTCAAAGCCACAAACCTGTCTCGCGGTTTGAGAAGGCAGAAGCGCGATATGCCCTTTCCAACTCTTCGGTCAAATTGACACGAAAAACTTTGACGCGAATTTCGCGTGACGACAGCCAATCAGCGTTCAACAGCGTGGCCACTGAGTCACATGTGTAACGTAACAGCCAATCAGCGTTCAACCGTCAAACTCAGTGCAGTTCAGTCCGGGGTGAACTGCAGCATGGAGGATAAAGTAGGGATGCACCGATCCGCTTTTTTCACCTCCGATACAGATACCGATATCTGAGGTTTAGTATCGGCCGATACCGATCCGATACCGATATAGAAAAACAGCGCGAAATTATGGCTACAAACTAAGTTTCATTGAGGGGAAAAGACTGGGATCATGAGACTTGAATTTTTGGAGGTGCTTTATAAGGTTTGTGGTATTAAAGCTAGAAGGTTTAGTACCACCCCTCGGGACATTTACTTTGCATATGTTGCATGTAGCCGTGGAGCTTGCTGGCTTAGGTAAAGTGAAATAGCTCCAGATAGCAGATCCTTTTGCTCGCTCCATTTTGCAATCACTGTAGGCTCCGCACGGCGTGTTGCTTGTTTATGACGTCACTCACAGCGCACAGCATAGAAACTGAATAGATCAGCCAATAGATAGATAGATACACTTTTATTAATCCCGTGAGAACAATTTCGTGGGAAATTAAATTATCAAAGCAGCAAGGTAGTAGGAATAGGATTCAAGTATGTACATAAACGGAAAAAAAAAAAAAAATAATAATAATAATAATTTAAATATGGATCGGCCCATTTGTCACCGATACCCGATCTAGAAATGTCTTCAATATCGGTACCGATACCGATACAAATATCGGATCGGTGCATCCCTAGGATAAAGTGAATGTTACTGTTTGCGACTCCCGGAGCTCTATATATAATATAATATATAATATTTGTATATAATATCACGGCCAAAAGCTCTGTGCGCCTCCGGGTGGCCGTAGCGCCACGGAGCTCTTGTAGGGATTGGGCTTCTCGGCGTTGCTATGTTTCCGGTCTTGTGTGTTCCAACGGTTTATTAGGTAGGCCTATCTAATAAATCTCTGTCTATTCAATAGGGCCCGACCAATATTGATTTTTGAGTGCTGATGCCGACGCCTTTCAGAGAAAAATTACGATTACGATTTAATCGGCCGATTAAAAACAAAAACAAAAAAAGCATATAAAACGTAGTTTTTGATACCTTAAATATACTTTAAACACTTTTGACGAATATGTGAATTGAATGCAGAACCTTTGAGTGTTTTAGAATACATTTACAGTAAAATAATTAGTGTAATGTAAAATAAATAACTAACTCCCAATGTGCTGCGCTCGTGAGCAGTGACTAACACGTGCGTGCTGAGCAGTATGGTCTCACCGTTAGAGTCTACAGTATAACAAATTAACATGGCCTGGGACCTAAAGAAAAACAGGCACAACATGCTCAAACAACGCGTCTTGTGTACATTGGTGAGGTGAGCGCGCAGCTGCCTGAGCGAGCGTGTTTTCATGTTGTACGGTAAAATTCAATCTCCTCTTTTTACTCCAGCTAAAGTTGTTAGTTAGCAAGGCGAGTAGAAGCGCAATCTGCAGGATACTAAGCGCAATAACATTTCTAAAAAAAATAAATAAAAAGAAAATCGTTGTAATCTGCGTCTTTTTGGCAGATGTTGATTATTTTCAAAAAGGCTATAATCGGCCGATTAAATCGGCAGGCCGATGAATCGGTCGGGCCCTACTATTCAATACTTCATTCACTGCCTCTTCTGTGGTCATTACAATATTATGAATATACTGTCCCTCCCTCTTCCATAAAAGGTAAAGACATGCAATGGTGGTTATCTTGTGGCGCGACAAATTCGACAAAACTTGCACAGCGACAGATTAGGATGTGTGGCGTGACAAAACTTCAACGACAACGCGAACGGGCGAAAGATTTCGCGTTTGGTGAGAACACACAGCACACGCATTACACAGGAATATCTGGACCACGGCCAATCAGAGGGGGGTCCCGCCCTTCATTATCTCTGATTGGTTTACACCATGATATGGGCCTACATGCGTGTCTGTTGTTGAAGGTTGACCCACAGGGAGACTTTCAGAGTCGCAGAGGTTTTTTCTTTGTGAACAGCTGGTTGCACCGGTGCGACCTCTGATTTTTTTTAGTCGCACCATTGAGAAATTAGTTTGCATGTGCGACCAAATTGGTCGCACTTTAGAGCCCTGCACTCCACAGTCCACACTAACCGACAAGCAGCAAGATTGATCGGTTAACGTTGATACGCTCAACCAATCGGTCATCATCCCTACATGCAATGCACTTTTCTAATGTTTCATCAAGTGATAAAGCAGACACATTTCAGAGCCAGGTTGCACAGGCCCCCCCTCGATGATGGATTGTGGTGTGAGACGTAGAGCGTTGCAGGGCTGCAGGGCTCACTCACCTGAGGGAATGTCCACTGCACATTCCATTATGCCAGATGCTTGGAGCCAATTGACTGGAGAGCTGCGCTCTGCTGGTTCCCTCTGAAACAACAACCTGAATTTCAATATTCATTATATGTTAACTAAGTCAGTGTAACCTTTATTATATACAGTCTATGTTAAGTCAGTGTAACCTGTATTACATACAGTCTATGTTAAGTCAGTTTAACCTGTATTACATAGTCTGTTAAGTCAGTTTAACCTGTATTACATACAATCTGTCAAGTCAGTTTAACCTGTATTATACACAAGTATGTTAAGTCACTTTAAGCTGTAGTATAAACAGTAGGGGTGTAACGATTCATGCGATGCATCGATGAATCGATTGTCAGTCCTACCGATTCAACTAAATCGATCTGCTAAAATAAATAGAATGAATCGCTTTGGCTTCACCAATAATCGATATAAATGCTTTCAATCGTATGAATCAATTATGATTAATGTTTTAAGACTTAGTTTACACGTTTATTTTGTGAAGTGCAGCTCGGTAATCCGTAACTCTGTCATCAGCTAGTCAGCTTGCAAGGAAGTCCCACGAGAGTTTTTTTCTCCCTCACCCTCAACTGGTGCATTTCAAACATGGCAGAGAGCGGCAGCGAGATAGTTAATGCACCAGCAAACTTGAAATCCAAAGTGTGGAAGCATTTTGGCTTCGCAAAGAATAATGGTAAAATTGACAAGGGGTGTCACATTATTGCATGTTTATTTCACGGATATAGAATTTTGGTTCAAAGTTACTGAATCGAATCGTGGTTTACATAATCGAAACCTACTAAATCGTTAATCGAATCGTCTGAAGCCAAAGATTCACACCCCTAATAAACAGTCTATGTTAAGTCGCTTTAACCTGTAGTATGCACAGTCTATGTTAAGTCACTTTAACCTGTAGTATACACAGTCTATGTTGAGTCACTTTAACCTGTAGTATACACACAGTCTATGTTAAGTCACTTTAACCTGTAGTATGCACAGTCTTTTTAACTGAGTATAACCTGTATCATACCGTCTTATTTAGGGATGGAATTTAGGGATCCGAATTCTGTTATTATAAAGACCCACTATGCAACATTCTTAGCCAAAATTACATTAATTATGCAGGTTGAGTTATTCTGATGGTTCTACAACAATTTCTGGGTCGTTTGGTGGGTGTTTCATTGCCCCTTGTCGCTTCTCCAAGGAAGAAACGAAAATGCAACTTGCTCTGTTCGGACCGACACCATCCGGATGTGACGCAGTGGAAGCATCCATTCGCGCCTCGAAAATGTAGTCAGATTGTAGTTTCGAAAATACTTTACGGCATCGACTGATAAGGGACCCAAGAGGCGACTGTCGGTGCTATCGTTATGTATTATGATGGCCAACACTCTTACACTGATCGTTCTGTTCAACCAAAGATAAAACAATTATAATCTAGGATATAAATTCTCCCGTCAATTATAAAAAAGGATGGATTTACAGTGATGTTGATAGGTTTTCAATGTAGTGAGTCCCCGGGACCCACAGGTGGCGAGTTGGGTGGGTCCCTGAGAAATTCAATGGGTCCCGACTCCCCAGTTTGAAATCAGCGGTGACGAGCTAGTTGTTTTGGTAGCGGCTAAATTAGCATGTCGCGATACTTTGTACAGGGGATCACGTCTGCGCCGAGTAGATGCGCAGAGGGTTGAAACAGCGCTTGTCCGGTCTGCTCACAAGAAGGTTTCTTTGGCCAGTTACTGTGATTAAACACGAGTTGTTTAATGTTCACAATGTATCGTTTTTCATGGGGAAGATGAGATGCGTCCCCGGGACGCATGGATAGTGAGTTTAGTGCGTCCTTTCAGATTTTAATGCGTCATGGACGCAGGACGCGTACCTAGCAACATCACTGGATTTATGTTTATTGCAATACAAATACACCATTTTGAAAATGTATAACCTTGTCTACACTTTATGAACATCTACTTTGGACCTGGCTCCACGCATTAGCCAGCTTCTTTGAAAACAAATGCACATGGCTAGCGTAGAAGTGCATGGGAAAGGGTCGTCAACGAGTTGTTACGACAGTGTTGTAAAATATCTACTACGAAGTGGTAGGGGGCGCTATGTAGAGAAAAGTGTGTGCGCAAACCAAGAAAACAGCGAAGAAATGGCCGATCCTGCATAGTGGGCTAATACATTTCTTGTATTGTCACATGGCTAGTCATTACCAACAATTACTGAGTGAACAAACTCATAGCAGTCCAAACCTTCAACTAGACAAGGGGGAATCTGTCTGACCATTGCATTTACAATCTGGGATAGATTTATGTTTGATCAAAGTGGGAACCGTTGTCGATAGCGTTCAACAAAAACATCAAAATAGTGTCACCAAGCAATACATGAATCACCATTTATACATCAAGATATGTGCTGTTGAGATCTACTCATTTCAGACAGGTCTACACTTCATTAGTTTGCCTGCAGCGACAACAAGTCTGTCCTGCTGCTGTGTTTCATTTGATTCATGTAATAATAATACATATAACCTTGTTAACTTTTCTAATAGTTTTAATTTAAAAAATGCCTTTGCCTCAATTATCCTTGTTACAAGAAATATTGTGTCTTCTTCCCAATTAAAAGGGTGTCATGTTAATAAGCATTTTCATTGACACAAGAGCAGTTTAAATGTTTGCATCGTCGAACATTGGATTTAAGCCTAAACCATGAAAAAAAACATGCACAACTAAACGAGTAGTTGTCAATGCTTACACAATGACCAATAGCACATTTTCGTGCTTCACTAAAAATGCACACGGTTTGGTCAGGTCGTTGGGCATCGAGGCCAGTTTGGAGACCAAATCTACACTCATTGGTTGGCCTTAGACCAAATATAAGGCATCCAGAAAATAATTTCAAATACACAACGAGATTAATGGAAAAACAGTTGGCACCTAAAGTTATATCAGTTGTTTTAAAAATACTACGTGGACCATTTATCTTACGATACTTAAAGAGTTGGAGAGGGTTTTCACTGGAACTTTAATTATTTGCAAAACAAAACATAACATGAGCCGAAGCCGGGAAATACCGGACATCATTAACACAAAACATCGGAAACAAAACAGCAAATCCAACCATTTCGCCAGGTCCTTAACGTTACTGAACAGAGTGCTTATCCGGTCTCCTCCGGTTACGGAGCACCTGAACGGATAGCCACACGGCGACGGATAGCCACACGGCGGCGCATAGCACATACTAGCTCTTGTTGTAATGGCACATCAATCTAACGCATTCTGCATTTCACAAACACTGTTAGGTTACGGAACAAATACAGTTATCCTGATCTACAAACACACCATCGACATGAGCACACAGAGGACAGATGTCGACGTGACGGCTAACTATGTAGCGGCTAACCATCTAACAGTTAACTGTAACAGCTAACCATGTAGCGGCTAACACGCTGGCCGAGGACCCGAGCTAGGCCTGTGAACTATAAAACACTTCACCGTCCCTTGACGTCCAGCCTACGTTACACCGCCGGCCACACAAGGTCGCTTTAATTACCCTTGATGATGGCTAAAAGATTCGCCATTGTTGAGGCGAGATTGCTGCCCATTCATTAGTTGTTTAAACGTGAGCCGCTCGTGAAGCGGGTTAACAAAGCGAGGCACGCGCGGAGACACGCCGCGGATAGGTGGCTAGCCCACCGACTAGGTGGCTGATCCGCAGGGCTCTTACCGTATTACGGCTGATCCCGCAGTCTAAACATACACCCGACACATGGTCGGACACGGAGAGATTCAAATTGTAAACTTACCCAGGTTACGCTGAGTTACTGCCGTCCGAGAGGAAGTGGGACTACCACTAATCCAGATAACCGTTGTGTATGCTAATCGTTAACGTTAGCACACCACCAGATCCGCCATGACAGTAGTGCGCTTCCCAGAATGCATCATGGCGCGGTTTGAATAAAGCGTCAGCGTCTCCTTAGTAACTCCACAGAAACACAACCTCAACTCATTAGCTACTTGCTTATATTAGGATTATTAAAACCAAAAAAACACACGTAAACTCCGACCCTTGAACCAGAAGAGTGCTATGCTGCTTTCATTAACGAGGTTATAAATAGGAAGGAAACGGCAGGTGGCTACTTCTGTGATGTTCACATCATAGTCACACTTATTAAAGTTACACAATTAAAACGTATAGGTTGATATGGACGTGAACATTTGATAGATATACATGTAAGAGCCATACGTATTCAAGGTCTAGTTTGCATATTTTGAGTTACTTTTTGTATTATATATGATTATTATTAAGATTGCTTAATAGCACGGACCCATAAGGCTTCCGTATAGTCATGACGTCAGAAGTAGTGACGCGGGAAAACAGAGCTAGAAGCCTGCGGAGCAACACAGTTTTCTTTCCGAGAAGTGCACTCATCATGTCCATTTCTATGTGGCTTATTGGACCAGTTGGCCTTCACTACAGATATGTCAACGTTAGAATTTAGAATTCGTACTCAAATGAATTACCCTAATAATTTATTTACCCCATACAGTTCATATATTTCTGGAGGCCTACCAATTTATTACAGCACATAACCAATTGTTTGAACTTACTTCTAGACAAAACAAACACATAAATATATCATCAATTCATTATTAAAATAATCATTATTTGGATTTTCACAATCCACTTCGACTAGTTTGGGCTCTTTTTTGTCGACATCGACTTCTCGGCGACCGTCTCAAGAGTCTGGCTGTTTTTTTTTAACTGGTTTGTTCAAATTGATCGGACTCAAGTCGACCCTGTAGCGGACTGGTAAATTAATCTCACGTCTCATCCTGTAGCATTGATCTCAGTAGTATGGAGAGGCGAAGGTTTACTCTCCACCTGGAGGACTCTGCACCGGTCAGTACCGCTCCTCCAACCCGGTGGTGCCAATCTCTGCTCCCTATCTAATCGTGCCAGTGGTATAAAATACATGCATACATTGGCAGAACAAGGGTCTATCGAATCATGCAACCTTTTTTGTTTGGTAGCGTATTTGATCTGTCGACCAATTGCCTCTATCAAACGATGCTCCCACTACAGAATATAACACCCTCACTCACTCCATGTTCACTAAGAATACGGGAAGCATATATTGATACTGTATTAAAACGTCTTTATTGGAGATTTCAGGGGTAAATTATGTTTATTTCGCACCACGGATCAATATTGTCGGCATGCGCAGCGGCAGAACCACTAGGTAGGTAGGACGATTTGATAGGTAGCACAGATTGGCAGAACACCGGCTCACCTGCTCGCACGTAAACATTGGAACAACTCAAGAGAAATACTTTACTCTGTTTACATGATCCTACATTCCAGAATACAAGTGCTTTATCCCATGTATGTTATGTATTCCACTTTAGATCAAGCCTCCGCCTCAGAGCTCGACCCAGGGAACGGCGGACCCTGCCCGCCCTGCAGAGGGCCAGACCGACGTGTCAAATACAAACCAGGATGAAAGTACTGCGATGCTGAGCAGCTTTGAATTAGCACCCTCCACCTCTGTGGACCGTACAGCCCTGCAGCATGAACCCCATCAAAGCATTCTTTGTGTGGACAACAATGTACCAAGTGAGCACATGGACTTGACTGGGACTGATCAACCCCAGGGAGCTGACCAGAGGACAGAGCCAGTTTCAGTGATGGCTCCTAAACCAGTGGGATCTGGTGGTAGTATTATTGTCAGTCCCCGGCAGGTAAGCTATAGACCATGGACTTGCTCCCTCTTCCCTGTGATATTCACCCCGGACTTGCTAAGCTAACTTAACTCGTGTTTTTAATGGCTTTATTCTAAATGTATTGTTGTCCCAAATGTTTTTCTACCATGTCTCATCACAGAGGGGAAACCCCATTCTGAAGTTTGTCAGGAGTGTGCCTTGGGAGTTTGGAGAAATTACCCCCGATTATGTGCTGGGACAGACGACGTGTGCTCTTTTCCTGAGGTCTCACACTGTGTGTGTGTGTGTGTGTGTGTGTGTGTGTGTGTGTGTGTGTGTGTGTGTGTGTGTGTGTGTGTGTGTGTGTGTGTGTCCACACATTTTTCTAATCTCACAGTTTGCTTCTCTTGTCTTATTTACATGACTGGTTGGGATGACCTTCGGATTTAGTTTGCGGTACCATAGTCTCAACCCAGATTATATTCACGACCGCCTCAAACTGCTCGGACAGACCTTTACTCTACGAGTGTTGCTTGTTCAAGTCGATGTGGTAAGTAAAAAAATTAATTGCAATCAAGTCGTACGATTGTTGAAGTCATGTTTGCCCCCGTAGAGGCAATTCTAACACAGTTTACCCTCAAAGGGAGAGTCTTGATCCTTCTAGTAGATTAAGTTAGAAAACGTTATTGTCCGTCAGAAAAGTAGATGGTAGGATGGGATTGGGCTCCAATCAAAAAGGAGCGAAACATTGTTGATATTGTTTTCGAGAAAAAAAACAAATGTGCAATAAGGAGATCAGATCATTATTTTACTGTTTTATGCAGAAGGATCCTCATTCACTGAAGGAGCTGGCTCGCATGTGCATCCTTGCTGACTGCACCCTCATCCTGGCATGGAGGTAAGCAAAGTCTGCAAAATACTCTTTGTTGGGAAATTCTAGTTAAACTATGCATGAGCATGGGAGAAGTGTAGCATGCGTTTACTTTTAAATACACTGCCAGGGTTAGTGGATGGGTTCCCACTGGGGCCACCCATGCTAAGCCTGCAAGCACTCTGTATCAATGTGCATGCTACAACACGCCACCTAGCAACCCGCTGCCCCACGCCATCTGGTTTTCACTGGGCTCCTCCAGACAAAGGACGCTCGGGTGGTGAGTTGAAGTATAATGTTACATGGCCTGGTGCTCAATGTTGCCATGCAGGAGATCTCTTCCTGAGTGAGTGTGGATGGGAGAGACCAAGTTCATTTTAAATACACAATGGGGGAAGTGAACATCTTTGGTATCGGTACAACAAAGAAGTCAGTCGATTTGCCTTAGTATCAGACTTCGTGGCTGCAGTGGAATTGCAAAATGCAAACTATCTTATCACCTTTCAATTAGAGAGAGGAAGGGAGATATCTCTAGGTCCAAGGAGAATGTTTACAAATCCCTTTCAATTGACTAGTAATTATATAAACCGTGTTTACATAATTTGATATTATAGCTCCGATTGATTTAAATCCAGTGATCCTCTTCTTGCGCCTCTTGTGTGGCAGTCCAGAGGAGGCCGGGCGTTACTTGGAGACATACAAGTCCTACGAGAAGAAACCAGCGGACCTCCTGAAGGAGCATGTGGAGAAAGACTACCTGTCCAAGGTATAATAATAATAATAATAATAATAATAATAATAATAATAATAATAATAATAATTTATTGAATTTATATAGCGCTTTTCTAGACACTCAAAGACCCTTTACAGTGAAGGGGGGGACCTCACTCACCACCACCAGCACCCACTAGGGTGATGCACATCAGCCAATCTGCGCCAGAACGCTCACCACACAACAGGGGGTGGAGTTGGAGAATGACGGAATTGTTGAGGATGATTAGGGGGCCAGATTGAATGAGGCTGGTTGGGAAGTTTTAGCCAGGACACCGGGGAAACCCCTACTCATTGCGATAAGTGCTTTGGGATCTTTTAAGACCTCAGTGAGTCAGGACCTCGGTTTTTACGTCTCCTCCGAAGGACGACTAGACTAGTGTCAACAAAGATTGTTTGGAAGGTCCTCTTCAGTCTGTCTCTAATCGAGAGTACCGTTTTAGTTGACCTTCCTTATCTCATGAGATCCCATTCTGTGTCCCTGCTCTCCATCTGCCTGGCCTCCAGCCTATTAAGATGGAACTAATTCAGCAATGAGCGCCAGTCTTTCAACAGCGCCTGAGAACAGAGAAGAAATCAAAACAGTTTTATCCAAAATGCACTGAACTAAAACAACCTCCCCCTAGTGCTGATGGCACCTTTCACACTTAGGAGAGGCTTTGAAGTGACTCGAGGACACATTGATCTGCAGAGCCAATCAGAATCTGAGGATGGTCTTGCGAGGCTCGTACCGCAAAGATAATTTCCCATTATTTCATACTATAAAAACCTTGACCTTTGATTGCTTATCCGACCCAAAGTACGAGTCCTGCGGTTGTTCCTACCTTTTCTACTATGTCTCTGTAGGTGACTGACTGCCTGACCACGGTGAGGTCCATCAACAAGACGGACTCCATCACTCTACTGTCGGCCTTCTCTGTCGGTATTATTGAACTAGCTGGAACAAGTCATGCTTTGTATTAGGGGTGTGACCGGGTACACGTGTACACGGGTAACCGGTTAGTAAATCATAACCGTTTAGGAAAAATCAGTAAACGAAAACCGAAAAAAATAAATAATAATAATAATTGTATCAAAAATAACACATAGGCTTTATTTAGCGATTAATAAAGCTACAAATGTTCCACTTGCACAATATTAAGGAGCTAATAAATGCATGCGATAATTGTTAGGTAACTGAACACCGGGCATAGGCTACGTCATGTAACGTGGCCACTGAGTCACATGTGTAACGTAACAGCCAATCAGCGTTCAACCGTCAAACTCAGTGCAGTGCAGTCCGGGGTGAACTGCAGCTTGGAGGAGAAAGTGAATGTGGCCGTTTGCGACTCCCGGAGCTCTATATATAATATAATAGTAGGCTATATAATATAATATTTGTATATATAATATCACAGCCAAAAGCTCTGTGCGCCTCCGGATGGCCGTAGCACGGGGAGCTCTCATAGGGATTGGGCTTCTCGGGGTTTGTTTACCGGCGTTGCTATGTTTCCGGTCTTGTATGTTCCAAATGTGTACAAAGTTACACATGTAGTATGAAACCGGGCTCGGGCTCATAATTACAGTTAATGTGTCGGGCCGGGCTCCGACAGAACGTGCACGGGCTCGGGCCGCCTGGTCGGGCTTGATTTTCTGGGCCCGATCTAAACTCTACCCTCCATTGGTCGTATAGCGTGACTGCGGTCCACTTAAAAAATTTTTTTTTAAAAAAACGGTTAACCGTGTACACGAAAAAAAAGGGGTCGTGTAACCGTTTACAATTATTTGTAACCGTTCACACCCCTACTTTGTATCAATGTGGAACTGCTGTTCCTATGTTGTCTTAAACCAATGTTTCTGTCCCCTACCCAGTCTGTAAAAGGGATCATCAATGCTTCGAAAGAAGACTTGGTGCTCTGTCCAGGACTGGGACCACAGAAAGTGAGTGGAGAAAGTATATCAATGCGTCATTCCCATGAGTCAATATAGGAGCAGGATAGATGTGAGCTCCCTGGATGTTGTGTGTCTGCAGGCAAAGCGTCTCCATGATGTTCTCCACCAGCCGTTCCTGAAGTCCAAGAGGAAGGAGGTCTGAACCCAAGGGCCATGCCCCATGAAGACGAAGACGACACACCTCACCCAAACACTCACAAACAGGCATCTTAAGGTCCCAATGTGGAAGAGGGAGCCCCTCCCAGTTAGTAGGCGGCAGACTTTCACAATTCAAAACATGAAATGCGTATTGTGTCCACTAACCGGCTGTTCACAAAGAAGGAGGGAGTAAGCATAGCTCGGCGGGCAGGGAGTGGGAGCACCGTATGGGGGGCCACAGTAAGGGTCTTTAGATAAAGAGAGAGGGACGGGCTGGATAGCCTTTCTCATTTGCAGAATATATCATTGGCGGGGTGTACTATGATTTATAACATTGTTGAAATCTAGCGATTTAGGATTGACTACAGATATGTCCACATCATGTCAAGCTAGTTTAAATATTCTGTATTACAACATTAAGGATGGGAATTTGGGAACCAGAACTGTTTGTGTTGATCTGTTTTAATGGAGGATTAGAAGAAGGGTTAGGGTTAGGATATCTGCATTGTTATTGTATGCAATAAAGGTTGTCAACTGTACTGATAGAAATTGTGTGATTAGAACATATCTTTGCATTCGTGGGCAAAGACAATTTATTGGTCGGTGTTGTTTTGCTGTTACAATAAAATACTTTTCTTTTTATAAAATACCAGCATTGCTATGAAATTAGCTAATCAAGCAAGCCATGTCAGCCCCATTTGAATTAATGTTTACGTCTGTTCAAATAATTGTATGATATTAAAGGATAACTGAAGTTAAAAACTGATTGCTAATTAGTTTGTCCCTAAGGAGGCACCCAGTGGGCATTCTTACCAGATGAACCAGCTCAACTGACTCCTTTCTAAGCGGCTCTACTCCCAAGTTCCCCCGGATGGCTGAGCTTCTCACCCTATGGAGATGCCAGCCAACCTTCTGAGGAATCCCATTTTGGCCCATATCTTACAGATTCTATTTAATTACACAGTCCTACATGTTGGATCAGCAAACAATCATTGTATAGGATGCAGAAGTGTTAATTCATCACACAAATTTAAGACTGGTAGATTTAGGATTAAATTAAATAGAATAGACTAGTTTCTAACTCCTTTGACGTTCAAGACAGTTTTATGGTCATGGATGAAGAAACAAAGGCTTGGAAAGGCCGAGGCCTGCATGTGTTTTTTCTTGTATTCATTGTTTTACATTTTTATTGCAATCACAGCAATATGTATTGAAAATAAGCACATGCAACAATTCATTCATGGTACAAAATACCATTTTAATTTAAAAAGGATTTTAGGTGTCAGGTTAAAAAGTGCCAGTTAAGTGCTATTAACTGCTATTTCTAATTGGAAATATTAACTTAAAAATAATTTCACTGTATCCGCATTGCTAACATAATAGGCGGCATGTCAGTCAATCTATTCATCATGTAGTAATGAAATGCAATACATTTGTTTGATGTTTCTTAAACACAAATAACAAAAACTAGCAGAAGAAAGAAGGTGTGTTCTATTAGGGAATCTACCCCCCCATGTAGATGATTCTATCCAGACACTTGGCTGGAAGACATAAAATGAAATCTTGGGGGCCTTCTTATGAGAGTATCTGGCTATGTTCTTCTGAATCAAATGTTGGTGTTCATCTAATGGGTACATCTAAAAATGATCTATGTTTACCATGAGGACCCAAGACATGACCATGACCTCAGCCTCATGTGGTCGGTTGGGGAAGCCATTAGCTGTGCTTCACAAGGTCACGGCTCCATCTTAACCCTGGCCCTGGTTCTGGAGCGAGTGGTGACCTCCGAGGAGAGGGCCCCACTTGGCGACGGCGGAGGCGGGGGAGGCGGTCGGGACAGTGGGACAAACAAGGGAGCTTTGACCACTTTCTCTTTAACCTCCTCGCTCCCACCTTTGACCTTCTTATGCCTCAAGTGTTTATCACAGTGGCTGACAAAGGTATCCATCTTGACAAAGGTTTTGTTACACACCTTGCAGTGGTAGGGTCGCTGGCCCTTTTTGAGGCGCACGTACAGCCGTATATAAGAGGAGCGCACAAAGGTGCGACAGCAGACCCCGCAGTTCAGGCACTCGGGGGGCGGGTCCAGCGGGGTGTGGCGCTGCCGGGCCGTGGGAATGGACCCATGCGGGGGCGCTGCCGGCTCGGGGGACTCCTGCGCTCTATGGCACAGCAGGTTGGACAGGGAGCGGAAGGCATCCCCACACCTGTCACACTTGTAAGGGCGTTCCCCCGTGTGCAGGCGAACGTGCGCCATCAGCCCAGCCTTCTGAGAGAAGGCTTTGCTGCAGTAGGAGCATGAGTACGGCTTCTCCCCCGTGTGGAGCCGCTGGTGGGTCTTGAGGTGCGAGGCCCGGCCAAAGCTCTTCCCACACACCGGGCACTTAAAGGGCCGATCCCCGCTGTGGATCATTTTGTGAGCCACCAGGTGGGAGGACTGATGGAAGGACTTGCCGCAGGTCCCGCATTTGAACTTCCTCCCCTTGCTGTGAGAAGCGAGGTGAACAGTCAAGTGGGTCAGGGAAATGAAGGTCTTGTCACAGTCAGGGCAGCTGTGAGGGTCCGGGCGGAGGCGCCTCTGGGGGCGGCGTCCCGGGGGGGATCGGAGACAGGACGGGCATCTGGAGGGGTCGTCGGTTCTGTGCCGTCCTCGCCCGGCTGGAGGGGTGGAGGGGGCTAACGGGGTCTGCTCCTTTCGTAGTCTGAATTTACATCCACATTCTGAACAACGTCCAGCGTCTTTGTCGTCGACTTTACCCAGCATCGTGCAATCTGCAACCATAAGGATGAGGATAGTGGCGGCTTTACTCTATGGACACATCACGTCTCTATCCGCATCACCATGAAATGAATCGAAACGTCAACCATGCAGTGAACTCTCCGCATTGGGTCAGAATGTGAGATCTGGCGTAAAGCTCCACATCAGCAGGACATAAAAGTACATATTACGCATGAATGGTGAGGCTGGAGAACACAATATGTAGACCGCTGTCAACGCCCCCCACCCCCCCATTCCTATTGACAACAAAATCCAAGAGGAACCCCGAGCATCAGACATCTGATACCCGGGACACAGAGAAGAACGACCACAGCACCGTCTAGTGAGGTGGAGGAGGAACGACCACAGCATCATCTAGTGGAGGAGGAAAGACCACAGCACCATCTAGTGGAGGAGGAACGACCACAGCCCCATCTAGTGGAGGAGGAACGACCACAGCGTCATCTAGTGGAGGAGGAACGACCACAGCGTCATCTAGTGGAGGAGGAACGACCCCAGCATCCTCTAGTGAGGTGGAGGAGGAACGACCACAGCATCCTCTCTAGGACTAGGAGGCCCAGGAGGACTAGGGGTCCTAGGAGGACCAGGAGGACTAGGGGTCCTAGGAGGACCAGGAGGACTAGAGGGCCTAGGGGGACTAGGAAGACCAGGAGGACTAAGGGGGACTAGGCAGCATCATCTAGCAAGGTGGAGGAGGAACGACCACAGCCTCATCTAGGTAGGTGGTGAGCGACTCTGCGGTCCTGACATCGGCAGGGAGCTTGCAGTGGTGGAACGAGCTCCTTCTGATGTCTGGACCACAGAGTCGCGAGTCACAAGCTTCCGCAAAATACTCAAGACTCACTTGTTCAGAGTTCACCTAGACCAGGGGTCGGCAACCCGCGGAACGGGGGCCTCATGCGGCCCTTTGGCACCGACCTTGCGGCCCTTTTGCCATAATTCGAAATGAACGTTTATGGGATTAAATTTCCTATGATTGTTGTAGGCCAAAGTCAACCATACATCCTCAATTTGTAAAAATATATTGCTTGTATATGGCATGAAAAATGTTTTTTCAGCATAAGTTGTGCATCACAAGTCTATCCTGGCACCTACTTTCTGAGCGGTTAGCTTGCTAAAATCGCCTAGCTATGGATCCAAAGGCAAAACATATAGAAGCTGAAAACAACATCATACAGCCCTGATATTCAGAAGCTCTGCAATGAAATTCAGAAACAAAAATCCCATGAAACTCGAAGACAAAGGTAGGGGGTGTTTGATTTTCTCATTCATTATAGGAGGTTGTAAGGTTTAATATAGATTTTTCCTCATGCAGGCCGCAAGTGTTGCTGGGAATCAATGCAACAAGAAGACTCATAATTAATTTTTGTTTACCAGTGTTGTTATTTTCAATGATGCAATGATATTCATCTCAATTGCACAAACATGGACTGAAACCGAAGAACTAGGCCTGCTCAATTTCAACTTAAAAAACAGATTTCACCTCCCTCATTTCTTGTTAGATGTACCATCCACTCAAATTATTTTTTTGTGGCCTATGTTTTATTGCAATTGCATCTATTCATTGCATATATCCAATTGTTGTATATGCCTATACAGGCTATTTAATTGCTAAAGTAGCTATATAGCCAATTACAACAAATATGCGGCCCCATACAGCTACCCCACTTCTAACCAAAAAATGGCCCTTTACAAAGATAAGGTTGCCGACTCCTGACCTAGACTCTGCATAACCACCCCTGCCCACCCCTCCAACTGATTGTATTTTGTACATCCTGAGACTTAATGTATGCACCTATTGTATGTTGTATTTAGTTATAATAGGCCTACTCAGTTGTGTAACCAGATCATTAGTGCTTGGCACTTGGTTCTATGAATATCCTTAATGTACCAACAGAGATGTAATGTTTCTCTTTCTTCTGACAAATGTCAGAAGAAATTGTAAGTCGCTTGTAAGTCGCTTTGGATAAAAGTGTCTGCTAATTGCCCTGAATGTAAGGCTGCATCCCATTTCTACCCCTTACCCCTCCCCCTTACCCCTCCCCCTTGTTTTGAAGGGGTAAGGGGTGTCCCAATTCTCATTTGGGTTAAGGGGTAGGGCCAAGACAAAAGGCTACGTAGCCCTTGAAACAAAGCTTTCCAAGGACCACACTTTAAAGGGAGGACTTCGAGGAAAATCCGGCCGAAAATGCATTTTTACTAGTTGTTATCATTCGGACTCATGCTGTAAAGTTGACTGTAATATTCGGCTCAAAGTCATACACGGACAATGCGATCTCTGAGCTCGATATAAAACATGACATAACGGTCAATAACCGTTGAACTATACATACAAGCTTTTGGCGCTCTCTAGTGGCCAACCGAAATCGCCAAATAAACAAACAGCAGCGATGGCTCAAGCGAAGGACACGCACAAATGTAAGTATTTTCAGCATTTTAATTACGGCAGACTGGTGTAATAATACTATTTTCGAGCGTTTTTTAATTGTGAAGTTAGTTTTGAATCACTAGTCAAGTTTGTTTTGATTCACTCGTCAAGTTTGTTTTGAATCACTAGTAGCCGATGCTAATGTGTTCCGCTATCGCTATTTGTTGAGATAGATATCCGATAACCCTTGACATGACATGTTAAGGTTTCAAGTAAAATTTGTGTGCAGTAGATTTGCTTACTATTACTATTCCAGAGTTGATTATACCGGCGCACTGCTTTGATATCGGTAAACCTGCCACCTAGGCTACGTCACTCGCCTGTCAAACTGAAGATTTCCCTTCCACTTTTAACTCAGGGATACCACAGGAGACCAGACGGCTCATTAATTTCAGAGCGACCAGGGAAAACGAGTCCCTAAAATCTAAAATGATTGCTAGAAAACAGTGGGAGTGAGTCTTTCGTTGTTCAATCTTTTCATTCTTGCGTCTGTTTTCTACTTTGGTATTTCTGTGTTGAGCTAAATAGCATACTGAATGTCTGTGTCGTTATACTGAACATCGGTTATTGTCTACTTTTAATAAAGAAACCAAATGCAATATGTTCTTGTACTGTTGTGCTTTGATATAGTGGTCAGTTAGAATGAAGATGAAATCACATTCCAGTGACCTTAATGTGTTTGTGCATGTAAGACATGGATTTTTGTAGCCTATCAACAAATTATTCACGACAAGACACAGTCTTCTTTTGCATAACTCCTCCAAGCGATGTGTGTGTACTCTATCGATTGAAGGAGCTTGGTTAGATTTCATTCCAACCAACTATGGCAATCTTTTGATATGTTGAGGGGAGTGTCTTATGTCTGCATTTATTTGAAAGAGCATATGCACAGAAAAGCAGACGGAGGGAGTTACAATGGAGATCCTGTGAGTTTTTAATGCCATGTGACGCGTCACATAGGGAAGTTAACGCCAGCATTTATGTTATGTTATGTTTACCCTCCGATAAAAACACTAGACGAGTCTCTGAAGACAGACCAGGAGGACTAGAGGGACCAAGAGGACTAGAGGGACTAGAAGGGCTAGAGGGACTAGGAGGACTAGAGGGACTAGGAGGACTAGAGGGACTAGGAGGACTAGGAGGACTGCGGGGGACTAGAGAGACTAGAGGGACTAGGAGGGCAAGAGGGACTAGGAGGACTAGAGGGACCAGGAGGACTAGAGGGACTAGAGGGACGAGGAGGACTAGGGGGATCAAGAGGACCAGGGGGACTAAGAGGATTAGGGGGACCAGGGGGACTAAGGGGGACTAAGAGGAGTAGGGGGACTAGGAGGACAAGGCGGAATAGGTGGAGGACTATAGGAGGACTAGGGGGAGTAGGAGGACTATGTGGACCAGTAGGAATAGGAGGACCAAAAAAATATCCTTGTGTCGATATATATATATTTTTACAAACAACAAAGTCCGCCAATACAAACAAATCAAACATATAATACGACAATATAAGTGCATACCCAGACAGCAGGCAAATATTGAAGAAACCTTGATGGTTGAAATTTCAATGCAAAATAAATGTTGAATCACCATTACCGTATCGATGAAACCTGATGTTATCAATGTTGATGGCAGCAACATTGGAACAACATTGATCTATTGTTATCTTTATGATTGAATGAATAAGCATTGATATTTGGGTTACCGGGCGATATTGCCAATGTGTTGAAAAGTCATTGATTTAGAGTTGACTGGGAAACGACCTTTGTTGAAAAGCCATCGACATATAGTTGACCGGAAAATATGGTTGAAAATGCATCGATATATAGTTGACCGGGAAATATGATTGAAAATGCATAGATATATAGTTGACCGGGAAATATGATTGAAAACCCATCGATTTTTGGTTGACCGGGAGATCATCGGGTGGTAGACCAACGTACTTCACCGGACACATCTAATTTCTGGACCCTTGACCCATACGATCAGGTAAGCTTGCTTACGTAATGTTCGATATGAATGAATTGTGCCAAATCAAATACTGTTACTCGTTAACATGGTGGTAACCCACGCAGTACTGCAGTCATTGAAATAGATTTTGTTAAATCAATGTCAAAATCTGCCAAAGTTAATGTAACTTCGTGCTGATGGCTATCGTCGTTAGCTTCCAACAGGTTACAATAAGTTAGCAAAACCTCAGAGTCCAGTTTGTTTTTGTGGCAGCTAGCTCAAAATTCATATCTGTACCATTATAACAATTGCTAAGTAGGCAGCAGATACATGGATGTACGTCGTGAAATCTATTAAATCTTAATCTTGGGTTACCATGGCGCTGTGTCGAGCGGCAGCCAGCAACAGTTGCTCTCTCTCTTTTCTTCACTTTTAGCTATTTGTTTCATATTTATTGTTTTCTATTACCGTTTTTTTCTTGAGTTAGTTGTTGTACTAACCTTAGCCAACTATGTTTGGGAACTTTTTTTCGTGTTTTTTGTCCGTGTGTCTCATTCTTTGGACAATTTTTTTGGGGCGCAACAATGCGGCGTATCTATTGTTTACACCCGAGATCAGCTGTTGTCGCTACAACCATCGGCGCTGATGCGGGAGAGACCGGAAATCCCCAGAGAACTGAGAAGGAAGTTCAGGGGATGTAAGGCTGGACGTAAACACCGAGAAAAGAAGCGGAGATATAAACCATCTCTCCCTTCCATCACCATGGGGAATGTGAGGTCGTTGGCTAATAAGACGGACGAGCTGGCAGGCTTGGTGAGGACTCAGCGGGTGTATCGTGAGAGCAGTGTGCTGTGTTTCACAGAGACGTGGCTCCATGAGGACATTCCGGACGTTAATGTTACTGTGGACGGCTTTACTGTTCGGGCGGACAGGAATCACCGAGAGAGTGGCAAGAGGAAAGGTGGCGGACTTGCTATTCTTATTAACAACAAGTGGTGTCACCCTGGTCATGTCACGGTGAAGGAGCGGGTGTGCAGCCCAGACATTGAACTGCTTGCCGTGAGTCTGCGGCCATATTATCTGCCGAGGGAGTTCTCACATGTGATATTCCTGGTTGTTTACATTCCTCAGACTGCAAACGCGGTGCACGCGAGTGACGTCATCCACACCGTCGTCGCGGGACTTCAGACACGGCACCCTGACGCATTCATCGCGATATCTGGGGACTTCAATCACATCACTCTGGCTGCAACACTGCCTACTTTCAAGCAGTTTGTTGACTGTCCTACCAGGGAAAACAAGACACTTGACCTGCTGTATGCAAATGTTAAGGATGCTTACAGCTCCACTGCCCTTCCTCCTCTTGGAAAATCAGACCACAACCTCATCCACCTGCAGCCCCGCTATAAGCCCCAAGTCCAGCGGCTACCTGTGACCACCAGGACTGTGAGGAGATGGTCACAGGAGACCGATGAAGCTTTGCAGGGCTGCTTTGAACTAACAGACTGGGAGTTGCTCTGTGATTCACATGGAGAGGACCTTGATGATCTCACGGACTGCATAACAGGGTACATCAGCTTCTGTGTGGACAGTGTTGATGCAAACTCCAGCAGGACAACCTGAAGGATGTGTGGAGCGGCATGAGGAGCATCACTGGCTACAAACCATCGGGCAGCCAAACAATAGGAGGTGGTACTGAACGAGCCAACGAGTTGAACCTGTTTTTCAATAGGTTTGATGAGAGGGCTCCGGACTACCCCTCCCCCAGCTACTCTACAACCATCCACCTCCAAACCTCCAGCCCTGCTGCCCACCCTCCATTCCTTCCTGACTACACCCTACCTGTTCTCTCCCCCCCGCCATCACCTCTCCCCACACCCTTCAACAAACACGGCAGACAGACCTTCACTGCAGAGCAGGTGAGGAAGGAGCTGTGCAGACTCCGACCAGGCAAGGCAGCAGGACCCGACGGTGTCAGCCCTAGGGTCCTCAAAACATGTGCAACCCAGCTGAGTGGAGTTCTGCAGCACATCTTCAACCTGAGTCTGGAGAGGGTCCCTGTACTGTGGAAGACATCCTGCCTGGTACCTGTACCGAAGAAGGCGCGTCCCAGCATCCTCAACGACTACAGACCGGTGGCACTGACGTCTCACCTGATGAAGTCACTGGAGAGGCTGGTCCTGTCACTTCTTCGGCCCTTGGCCAGCTCATCATTGGACCCTCTTCAGTTTGCTTACCAGCCGAGACTAGGTGTGGAGGACGCCATCATCTTCCTGCTCCACCGTGCCTGCGCCCACCTGGACAGTCCGGGAAGCACTGTGAGAATCCTGTTCTTGGACTTCTCCAGTGCGTTCAACACCATCCGGCCTGCTGGGGAGTAAACTGATGGCGATGCAGGTGGACCCTCCCCTGGTTTCCTGGATTACGGACTATTTGACAGGTCGACTGCAGTATGTCAGACTGCAGGACGGTGTGTGATGCTGTGGTCAGCAGCACTGGGGCTCCTCAGGGAACTGTTCTTTCCCCCTTTCTGTTCCCTGTACACCTCAGACTTTCAGTTCCTCTCTTTCAGTCCTGCCACCTGCAGAAGTTTGCGGACGACTCTGCAATTGTTGGCTGTGTTAGTGAGGGGAATGAAGAGGAGTACAGGAGCGTTGTGGACTCCTTTATCGAGTGGTGTGCAACTAACCATCTGCTTATCAACCCCACCAAGACTAAGGAGCTGGTGGTGGATTTCCGCAGGAGGAAATCTGCCCCTACACCCATCTCCATCAACGGTGTGACTGTGGATGTTGTCCAGGATTACAAATACCTTGGAGTATTCCTGGATAACAAACTGGACTGGGCCAAGAACACTGAGGCTGTTTACAAGAAGGGCCAGAGTCGACTCTATTTCTTGAGGAAGCTCCGGTCATTCAAAGTATGTAACATCATGCTGAGGATGTTCTACCAGTCGATGATAGCCAGTGCCATCTTTTTTGCAGTTGTGTGCTGGGGCAGCAGATGCCAAGAAGATCAGTAGGATCATCAGGAAGGCTGGCTCCATCCTGGGGGTCCAGCTGGACTCTTTGGTGGTGGTGTCTGAGAGGAGGATGCTGTGTATACTGCACAATATCCTGGTCAACAATGCTCACCCTCTCCACCAGGTGCTGACCTCGAGCAGAAGCACCTTCACCAACAGACTCATCCTCCCCCGGTGTAACACAGAACGCCAGAGGAAGTCTTTTCTTCCTGTGGCCATCAGACTGTTTAATGCATCTACCTCCGGCTGCAGAAGGGACCGTGGAGACACTATGCCCTGAGACCAATGTCACTTTATTTATTTATTTATTTATTTTTACCCAATTTATTAATTAATATATTTATTTATTTTTACCAAATGTTCAATTAATCACTTTAGTTAATATATGCTGCCAACAATTGCTGCTATAATATTTATCACTTTACCACTTTTACCACTAATACCACTTTTATCCAATCGCTCCTTTTCACTTATTTAGTTTGTACTTATTTTATTTCCATCTATTTTATCTATTATGACTCTAACCCTGTATTACTTTCCCATCTTTGTATTGTAACTATTGCACAGTAATTTCCCTCGGGATAAATAAAGCACCTTGAATCTTGAATCTTGAATCTTGAAAACAGCACCGCTTTTTCTTCTGACCTCCGGTGAACACAGGCCACCAACGCTAGCATAGTGCAACCTGCCGGTGTGCTACCAATTTCTGCTCCGTTGTCAGTTATATTTCATGTAGGCTACGCCGTCTAGGAAAAATTTCAACTATGCACCAATCAACGTGGGCACCGCCCAGATTTCCAACGGTACCGTGCATATAAGGGGGCGCAAACCGCCGCCCATCCTCCCTTTTCTTTCAGCAATTTGTTCTGATCAACGGAAAACGAAGATATGACTTCCAACCTTAAGATGGTGGCAGCGGCGTGGGCGAGGCCACGGACCAACAGCCCTTTTCAGGGCCACTGGAGAGCGCTCCTATAAGAGCTGGGGGCCTCAGTGCGCCTCCTGTCCCGCTTCCCTGGGGCCGGGTGACGTGTTTCAGGTGCCTCGGCGCTGAACACGCCGCGGCTGCCTTGGTTGCTCCCGCCTCCTGCGTCGCCTGCCGCGCGCTGCCTGAAGAGGGGCTCCTCTTCAGGCACCTCTTTTTCTCCCCGTCGGTGGACCTCGCTGAGGCCATCGACATCTTCAGGGCCGGAGTTCCGGACGCCCAGGACGCCTACGACGAGCACTTCGAGGTTGACGACGTCGCCTCCTTGGACGACGTCTTTGCTGGTTCTGCGTCCGAGTTCTCCCGCTCCAAGGCTTCCACCGAAGCCACTGTTGTCCCGAGGGAAAAACCACGCCGGATGGCCGATCTCTTCGGCGAGATCATGGGTGAGGCGGCGGCCATCAAGGGCATCCCTATGCAAGCCCCGCCTCTCACCCCCATGTCGTATGACATGCAGGGCGAGTGTTTTCGCACCCTGCCTTCCTCCCGACAGGCTACCTAGTGCCCCCTGTTCCCACCGGTTCAGTACCTTTTCACCGCTGCGGGTGGGGACCCCTCTACTCTGAAGGCCCCGGTGAGGGCCTTCACTGACTTCACCAACGTGGAAGGGTGGGCTGATACTCAGGCGAGGGGGATCCCTCGCCTGGAGCCTTCCCTAGCAGCGCTTCTCTGAGCGGGCCAGCCTCGTCCAGGGCCCATTAGCTCCGGATGGACTAATTGGGCCCCGGTTCTCGGAGGTGCTCGCTCACCAGCATTCCGTCTGTGAGCATCATTCCCGGTTCAGGGCGATTCTCACGGGCTCCTCCCACCAGCAGGCCGGGAGGAAGCGGGGTCCAGGCTGGTTCCAGCGCTCCAGGGGGCCGCCTCCACCTCCAACCCCGATGCCGCAGCAGCAGTCGCAGCCGCAGCAGCAACAGCAGCCGCCACCGCAGCCGGGGAGAGCAGCACCGCAGGGCAAGAACTTCCGCAAAACTGCTCCCTCTTTTTCTTATCCCAACCTCTGGTTTGCTTGCTTCCAAGAAGCGGCGTCCCTTTGAGCTTCGTGGGCGGACTGGAGGCTCATTACACGAGCCCGTGGATACGGACGCTTGTACTAGTTTCCTAGTTTCCCACATTATCCCCTCTACCTCCCTTATACAGTCTGTGGAAGGTGAGAAGACGGGTCTGCGCGCTGTGGTTACAGCCAGCGGACAACGTGCGGGCACGAGTGCTACGGCTAGACGGCTCGTTGCCTGTTCAGCGGACAAGAGCGCGGAGTCTAGACAGCTCGCTGTTTGTACAACGACTAGCTCAGTAACGTCTACCACGCTCGCTAAGCCTCCTCCCTTTCATGGGATGCCCCCCTTGGTCCATACACTGTGTGGAGGCGGTTGGGGCCGAGGAATACGGGTTATTCCTGGACAGCGTTCCTCAGCTGTCAGCTCGCCCTCTCTCCGACCGCTATGCGTGTTGGCTAGAGCGGTGCATCCTACCATCGTGGTTTGACAACAAGTATCGTGGATTTTAACCGAGATATAAAACACTTAGGGCCCTATTTTAACGGTCTGAAACGCAAGTGGGAAGCGCAAAGCGCAAGTAGCTTTGTGGGCGGTTCTA
The DNA here is from genome assembly GCF_026213295.1 of Gadus chalcogrammus. Classification (NCBI taxonomy): domain Eukaryota; kingdom Metazoa; phylum Chordata; class Actinopteri; order Gadiformes; family Gadidae; genus Gadus; species Gadus chalcogrammus. The sequence continues at coordinate 21,884,511 of NC_079431.1, forward strand.
CGGCGCTATCGCTATTTTACAGGCGGATAAATGACACTTGCGTCGCGGCGCAAGTGTCAAAAGGGTTGGTCTGAAGCAGCCTAGTTACCCGTAGGTGTGGTTTGGGCGTAACGTCCAACAAACCAATGAGAGTGCCAGCTCCCATCCCCTTTAAGAGCCATGAGTGCATTTGAATCGGACGAGTTGATATTTTGACAGCGCGTCTGCAGTCTCCGATGAGACAGATGCACATGATTTTCAAACTGCAAATGGCTCAGTTTATTGCCAAATAATATGGCCTAATTCACACATGGAATAAGGAGTTTTCTTCCACAACTTCAGAAATACTGAGTCCTCAAATAAATTTCAGCAAAGAAAACGTATATTATATAACATATGATATGCGGCAACTGTGGTTCTATTTAATGATATACGCAATACATTATAAACATTGTTTCTTATCAGTATTGTATGCTATCCTAATATGCATGTGTCCCCGCGGTAATAGACATTGCCATTGATTGTATTATGAGTTACGTGTTTAGTTTGCGTGTGTTTAAACAGAGCACACACGCGCGCCCGCATTCATTCATTCTTTTTAACACTCACTCGCGGTAAAACAATGTTTTTCACGATCAAATACTCATCAATCCTAAAAGTTATGGGCATGTAGGCCTACACGATGTCTCTGTCAAGAAAATATGTGTTTGCTGTACGGTGTTTGCAGATGCATTGATTTAAAAGTACAACTTATTACCGCTGCATCAGCTGTTCTTTACCAAATAATTTACCAAGAATGACGGCTAGGTAGATGGGAGAAGCAAAGTGTATGCGCGAGGTGCACAAGCAATCCGTATGCATCGCATGCACATGTATGCATGCGCCCTTAAAATAGCATCTGAACAACGCGCCACTGACTTTAAACCAGGTATTTCCTGGTCAGTAGCGTAATGGTATTCAGAAACGGCAAAATACCGTTTGCGCCAGAACACGCCTCCTCCGAACCGCACCTTGGGGCCAACCCGGTATCACGCGATTGCGTGCTCCTGCGCACGAACGTTAATCTATTGAAGCGTGTTCCCGAGCACGATAGTCCGACTTTTTGCGTGTTACACAAATAGAAATGTAAACCAATGCATTCTGAATGGGAGTGTTCTAAGCCAATTAACGTGCTCCACAAAACGGTACGAGAGAGAGAGAAAGAGAGAGCGGGAGGGACAGAGAGAGAGAGAGAGAGCGAGAGAGAGGCTTCAGAAAGGGTGTGCGCAGATAGTACAGTGCACCCTAGTTATGTTTATGCCAAAACCTATATATATAATTAGGCTGTGGAAATTGCAATAAGTTAAGAACACAACTTCGCACGTTGAGCACACAGCCGTGTGACTCGTTTATTTTGTAAAAAAGAAAACCGGAAAACAAAGCGTGCTGAAGGTAAACAAATCCAGCATGGTCTGTGACGTCATGAGACGCACGTAATCCTGAAAGGGACCGCGATCCCTGAACCACCAAGAACGTAAATGACATGCAGTAAACAACAACACAATTGAAAGAACAACACATAACGAAATACTGTAGGTGAAGTATGTTACGGTCACTACAAGGCTATAATTATATTATTTAGCGTGTAATGAGACAATCTATAGCCAAATTGTCGGGGTTTGGGTTTCACGGCTTTCGCGGCAAATTGTGGACACGATTGTTTAGGGGGGGGGGGAGACTGTTGTTGACCGGGGAGGGGGGGGGGGGGGAAGACACGTTTGTTGAGGGGGGGACGACACACGATTGTAGGGGGGGGGGGGGGGGGAACACGTTTGTTGAGGGGGGGGGGGGACACGTTTGTAGGGGGGGGGGCACGCGAGAGTTGGTTTTTATTGAACGCTCGACAACGAGAGTTGGTTTTTATTGAACGAGACTTCAACACGGAACAGCTGCACGAAACGATGGTAACGTCACTCTCGGTGACGGTGTCGACAATAATGAACACACGAACAATGTTAATAGAACAACACACAACCACATAACATCCCGAACCCATTAACCCCACTTAATCCTAACAACAAAACAAGTTAACAAAAGCCCCATTTGTCAACTGAGAACCCCAATTCCCAGAATCCCCCGCGGCTCCGGAACACGGCGTAGCTTATATTAATCTTTATTATCTGAATGGGAAATGCAATATTTTAGGACAGATACACCATTAAACGCGTTTCTAATGACATTTCTAGCGAGAAATGTACATTTTCCTTACATAATCTTCAGTCAGTGAATGTGTATGATCTTTATTAATCTTTATTATCTGAATGGGAAATGCAATATTTGAGGACAGATGCACCATTAAACGCGATTCTAATGACTTTTCTAGCGAGAAATGTACATTTTCCTCACATAATCTTCAGTCAGTGAATGTGTATGATCTTTATTAGGGGTCCAAGCCAACAGGTTGGATCCCTATTGTTTTTGTAAGTATTCTTCTTATACTTCCTACCAAGAAAGTGGTACCACAGCCCACACCGTAAATAGTGCACACACGCCAATTGCATGACTAGATCCAGGTCCGTGAAGACTACGCAGACGACAAAATCCAGACACGCCGGCCACTAGGTGGCGCTATACCTAGGAAAACATGTTTGGGGCTATAACTCCCACACCGAACCTCCCAGAGTCCAAAAACTTGTACCCACATATTCACTGGAGTCTGCTGCATCTTTTGGCCTAGGCCACGCCCATTTGCGTCTATGAATATTTTTCGCAAAATCGCGAAAACCACAAAACTGTATTTTTGCTACTCCTCCCACATTTCTTGACCAATCTACACCAAACTTTGCACACGGCATCTTCAGACGCACACGCAAAGAAATCCTCGGACACTTTTTTGATCCGACCTTCGACGACGAAACAGTAGCGTTTTGAATATTTGTTTATTAGCTACGTTTTACGTCGAAACGCAAAAAAATAAAAAAATACCAAGATTGGACATCGGATCAGGTCCAAATTTTAGACACATGTCGGTGCTACCCTTAATGGCTTACAATAAAAAAAATCTGAAATCGCCATTAGGGGGCGCAATAAACGAGGAAATTGTATATCTTATACAAAATGTTGCCATTATGGGCCGCCATAAACGAGGGAATTGTTCATCTCCTAACTGGCCAAAGGAATGTTCTGAACACGCGTTTGGGGATATATCTCCCACACCAAACCTCACACAGTCAAAACCTTTATATCCACAGGTTCACAGTAGCGTTTTGAACACATGCTTCGCGTTGTGCCGGCGAAATGCACATTTCTTGTCACGTTGTGCCGGCGAAATGCACACTTCTTGGACCCCTGCATAACTGCTTGCAGTTCTAGTCAATCTTTATTATCTGAATGGGAAATGCAATATTTTAGGACCGATTCACCGTTAAACGTGTTTCTAATAACATTTCTAGCGAGAAATATACTTTTTACTTGCATAATCTTCAGTCAGTGATTGTGTCTGATCTTTAGTTTTATAGTTATTAGGATTTGATCGGCTCGCTCGCATGTTTCAACAACGTCAGGTTGCTTTCGCTAAACTAGCAGCTCACGGGCTTCCTGCGTTTGTGTTATTAAACTGTTACTTTATGTAACTTTTAATGATATCATCTTGTTAGAAACACGTATATCTGAGAGCCAACCCAGTCGCCAAAAGCATACGTTGACAGTGTACTTTTCGTGAACACTAGATTACGTCGCATTTCAACATAAAATAGCGTGTTATACACACACACACACACGCACGCACACGCACAGACACACACACACAAGCACACACAAGCACACACACGCACGCACAGACACACAGACACAGACACACACACACACACACGCACACACGCACACGGTGCATTTCGCTGCTATAACAACAACAAAAAAATATTCCCTCAAATATTATTACTTTCAAAACGTTAGACCATGTCCTAGACCTAGGTGTACCATGTAAAATACATGTTACCATTAGCTAGAGTGTCGTTCTTGGTGTCATTGGACTCAGCTCAACGTGTAGATGCTAAATAACATGTCATTTGTGACAAATCTTTATCGGGAAGCAAATCAATAGCTGCTCAGTATTGATTAAGGCCTCCAATTTCGACAGCTAATTACTACCATTAAACATGTTCGAATATGCTCATGTGTGGCACCGTTCAAATCTCCTGGAAGCGTAGATGTTGAAGGACACCTTGTTCGTCCTCTTACGCCACCGGAAAGATATTTACATGCTTCTGATTGACTAATGAATTGATTCAGCTATTCCCCCAGAAGTCTGGGGTCAAAAGGTCAAAAGGAGACGGCACCACGCCGGGGTGGATCCAGATCTCGGGCAACAGCGCAGGGTTGCCAGGTCCTGCAAAAAACGTGCCCCCCACATACCGTTCAAAATCCACCCAAAATGTCCTAGAAGCATCCCAAATAAAAAATGATATTATTGGCCATTTTGGCCAACGTTTTGAAAGTAATAATATTTGAGGGAATATTTTTTTGTTGTTGTTTTAGCAGCGAAATGCACCGTGTGCGTGTGTGCGTGTGTGTGTGTGTGTGTGTGTGTGTGTCTGTGTCTGTGTGTCTGTGCGTGCGTGTGTGTGCTTGTGTGTGCTTGTGTGTGTGTGTCTGTGCGTGTGCGTGCGTGTGTGTGTGTGTGTATAACACGCTATTTTATGTTGAAATGCGACGTAATCCAGTGTTCACGAAAAGTACACTGTCAACGTATGCTTTTGGCGACTGGGTTGGCTCTCAGATATACGTGTTTCTAACAAGATGATATCATTAAAAGTTACATAAAGTAACAGTTTAATAACACAAACGCAGGAAGCACGTGAGCTGCTAGTTTAGCGAAAGCAACCTGACGTTGTTGAAACATGCGAGCGAGCCGATCAAATCCTAATAACTATAAAACTAAAGATCAGACACAATCACTGACTGAAGATTATGCAAGTAAAAAGTATATTTCTCGCTAGAAATGTTATTAGAAACACGTTTAACGGTGAATCGGTCCTAAAATATTGCATTTCCCATTCAGATAATAAAGATTAATAAAGATCATACACATTCACTGACTGAAGATTATGTAAGGAAAATGTACATTTCTCGCTAGAAAAGTCATTAGAATCGCGTTTAATGGTGTATCTGTCCTAAAATATTGCATTTCCCATTCAGATAATAAAGATTAATAAAGATCATACACATTCACTGACTGAAGATTATGTAAGGAAAATGTACATTTCTCGCTAGAAATGTCATTAGAAACGCGTTTAATGGTGTATCTGTCCTAAAATATTGCATTTCCCATTCAGATAATAAAGATTAATATAAGCTACGCCGTGTTCCGGAGCCGCGGGGGATTCTGGGAATTGGGGTTCTCAGTTGACAAATGGGGCTTTTGTTAACTTGTTTTGTTGTTAGGATTAAGTGGGGTTAATGGGTTCGGGATGTTATGTGGTTGTGTGTTGTTCTATTAACATTGTTCGTGTGTTCATTATTGTCGACACCGAGAGTGACGTGACCATCGTTTCGTGCAGCTGTTCCGTGTTGAAGTCTCGTTCAATAAAAACCAACTCTCGTTGTCGAGCGTTCAATAAAAACCAAATCTCGTTGTCGAGCGTTCAATAAAAACCAACTCTCGTTGTCGAGTGTGCCCCCCCCCTACAAACGTGTCTCCCCCCCCCTCAACAAACGTGTCCCCCCCCCCCCCCCCCCCCTTCAACTAACGTGTCCCCCCCCGCCGATTTCCCATGCTGATATCCCCGAAGATTCTCGGGCATCTTCGACAATTTGGCTATAGATTGTCTCATTACACGCTAAATAATATAATTATAGCCTTGTAGTGACCGTAACATAATTCACCTACAGTATTTCGTTATGTGTTGTTCTTTTAATTGTGTTGTTGTTTACTGCATGTCATTTACGTTCTTGGTGGTTCAGGGATCGCGGTCCCTTTAAGGATTACGTGCGTCTCATGACGTCACAGACCATGCTGGATTTGTTTACCTTCAGCACGCTTTGTTTTCCGGTTTTCTTTTTTACAAAATAAACGAGTCACACGGCTGTGTGCTCAACGTGCGAAGTTGTGTTCTTAACTTATTGCAATTTCCACAGCCTAATTATATATATAGGTTTTGGCATAAACATAACTAGGGTGCACTGTACTATCTGCGCACACCCTTTCTGAAGCCTCTCTCTCGCTCTCTCTCTCTCTCTCTGTCCCTCCCGCTCTCTCTTTCTCTCTCTCTCGTACCGTTTTGTGGAGCACGTTAATTGTCTTAGAACACTCCCATTCAGAATGCATTGGTTTACATTTCGTTTTGTGTAACACGCAAAAAGTCGGACTATCGTGCTCGGGAACACGCTTCAATAGAACGTTTGTGCGCAGGAGTACGCAATCGCGTGATACCGGGTTGTTGGGGCGCATGATCAATCCCTAATTTACCGGTGAGTGCCGGTGGTGGGAAAAGAACGCTCTGCGGCAGTTGTAAACTAGCAACGACACATGCGCCAGTGACTAAGTCACTTGCGCCGGATGCAAGATAGGGCCCTTAGACTTATTTAAGAGAGAGTAAAAGAAAACGAGGGGTCCGGAGCAAGTATTGACAAAATACTTTATCGTGAAGAAAAAAAACAACGATAACAGCCGAATGGGTCTGCAGAATCACTGCTGGACCATGGATCTCAGCTTCTTCTTATCCACACACATACAACAGTTTCTTTGTTGAGTTTTCCGCCCACATCAATCCTGAGTTCGTCTAACCACATTTTCAACCAAGTAATTTAGGACACCAGTCTGAGGTCAGCACGCATTAACCCCGTAGCTTCCTTCTCATATCATGGGTTCCACCATCTGTTCTGACCCCAGACTCACAGGCACCGTGTGTCTTCTACCATTAAGATATACAGGCCTAATAATAATCATAGTTTACCATAGAATATAATCATTAATTTCTACCCCCCAACCCCCTCTTGTGGCTGCCAAGACACAACAAAAACATAACAGTCGTTTAGGTCAGATTTTGCACTACATTTGATCATCGTTAAAAACCTTTAAATATGTTCAGGGATCTCAACCTGCATAATTCTCAGGAATCTCAACCTGTTGTTTAAGGCAAAAAAGATCTATCAAATGTCTAACTAGAATTCACACATAACATAGTATTTTCAGCATGCATTGAAAATTAGCATTTCAGAATATATGACATAAAAATATGAAACTCAAAAAATGACATTTCAAAAAATAAGTAAATAATATAAATAAAAAATTAAGATTGTCCGTAAGCATGCATAGATTCAGATAGCTCTGATTACAGTCATGCTGTATAAATGTGGGGGGTTCGGGTTGTCCTATTTTATCAATTCTTATGTTCTCGTCTGGTCCGTATGCTCTCTTCCGTTTGTTTAGTTTATTATTTTCTAAGTTACCGACAACATCATTTATTGATGGTGGTATTGGTTTCAAATTCTCGGCATCTTTCCATAATTACGTTCCATGGCTCTGGTCATATTTATCTTCAAGATATTTGATATGGTGACTCGATCCTAACAGCGGAAAACATTTCATTGAACATATAACATACTTTTTCTGATATGGGATACCTTCTGTTCGCGTTCTATTTAGATTGACCTCTAGATCAGGGGTCTTCAACGTTTTCCCGGCCAAGGACCCCCAAACTGACGGAGAGATGGAGCGGGTACCCCCTACTATGGTATAAAATTGTGTTTCATATTAAACTATCCTTTTTCTTAATTGAAGGAGCAGGCAGAGAAAAGCTCTCTCCATCGGATCAAAAGTGTCCATGTAAACGCGGCTAATGTGTTGGATTCATGTTAATGTGTAGTTAAAGACATTTCTATTTGTGGAAACAATTAGGGGGGGAATATAAAAAAAATGTCTAATCAACAAAAACTTTCGCGACCCCCCTGCAGTACCTCCGCGGACCCCCTAGGGGTCGCGGACCCCCTGTTGAAGAACTCTGCTCTAGATCATACTCCTGCTGTGTCCGTTCTTTTAAGCTAAATTCAAAATCCTATTTAGTATTTACGACATATAGGCTACTGCATCCTTACAATTTTTGCTACACAAATAAGTTATTTGCCTTGGTGGTTCTCATAGGTAATACAAATCATTGTTAACAATACAACAATGAACACATATCCTGGTTATCATACAATCATCTGGTCAAAGGGCACATAAACAAAAGTATCCATAGGAATCCAAGCTAATACTTTTGGTTATATGTAACAAGACCATAAAACTGTCGGCATGTGCAAAAGTAAAGTACAAAATTAAGGATTATTGATAGGCTAGCATGGATTTGGGTGGTTCAGGTGATCCGACGTGTATTGGTGCGCTGTTGCATGTGGGTGGTTTTGGACATTGTTATAATCGCAGCCATTGTTTCTTCTGTTGCCGTCGGGGCCTGTAATTCATGAACCCAAGACTCGTCCCTTCTTGTCAAGGGCTCAGCTCACACTAGGTAGATTTAAAAATCTACCAGCCACTCATCTTTTTTACCAGCCACTTTTTATGCGCTATATATTTTTTTAATGTATGCGTACATTTTAAACAATATAATAGTAACAATAGATAAGAAAAGTGTTTTTCATACACATCATTTTTTCCATCAGAAGTGATTCTTACTGTAAGTAGGTGCTACCAAGGAACTGAGTTGAAAATGTTACACTCTTACCGCATATGATAAACAATACAGAGGTATCTGCCATGTTAATGTCAAAGGTGTTACGATGACAAGTTTGGGGATAATGCATCTATACAAAGTATTTTCAATAAAAAACGAATTGACATATTAACAATAAAACAACATGCATGGCTACACCATCATAAGTCAATCTAATTAGTGCCTGAATACAAATGTGTCCACAGACATGGTAACTAACGTATGATATTAAGCATTATTGGCCCTTAACACTAATATTCAGAAAAAACACTGCCTCAAAAGGCTATTGGCTTAAGCAATACAAGTAGAGGCATATACTTGAACTTTATACCCTGAACTTTTAAACGTTGCAAACGTGCAAAAACATATATTTATTTATTTATGTGGCATTCAGTCCAATGCTGGAAATATATCTGTGGCATTCAGTTGGCCAATGCTGTGGTAAAGTATGTAAAGTATGACCAAGTGTTTCTTTCTGTTGAATAGATAGAACGTTATCAATCCCCTGTGGGAGAAATTTGTTAATGTTTGTCCCTACAATACAATAATGGTAAAAAAAAAAAAATACACGACGGTAACTGCGGAAGTCATACCGTCCAATCTGAAGGCTCTACTTAACCACGCCCCCTACTCACTTCCACCAATGCAAAGCGAACAGAACTGAGTAGGGAGGGCGTAGCCTAACTAGTTTGTGAACGACCCAGAGAAACTTAATGCAAATTCAATGTGAACATGTACGAGGCTTTAATAAAATCCCGGACGATTTTTTTAAATTCCGCCACACATTCTTTAAAAGTGTCTCAAAAAGAGGGCATGTCCGGGCAAAAGAGGACGTCTGGTTACCCTATGTACCGGAAACCCATTTGATTCCTACCTGTAACACTGTTAAATAGCGGCCAAAATTGGTGAGCGCTATCCTGGTAATTTCTCTGCGTGAGAAGTGTGGCGTGTGAGCGTGTGCATGGGTTGAATTGCGTGTGTCAAACGCCGAATGCGTGAGACTTGAGAGCCCTATTATCCCGGATGCCGGACAGTCGCAGTTCAGCAAAAGAGGCGTAGAAGAAGATGGGGGCTGGATGTTGACAGTCATGGTTGTGGAACTGAGCAGCGCCGTATAACGAATGTATTAAATATGCATATTTGATCGGACCTTACTGGAAAGTATTACCCGACACAGTGGCGGGTGAAGTGACACAATTCAACGGCCACCATACAAATCCACCCGCAAATGGCGGGTGGCGGGTGTTAATTTCCATCCCTGGTACAGTGTCAATGATGAATGCTTTTGCGTCGTCCACACCTCTGCCTGCGCGGTAAGCATACTGTAGTGAGTCCATCAGGGTGTCGGTTACAGTGAGGATGTGTTTTTTAACGACCCTCTCCATGGCCTTCATCACCAGGGATGTGAGGGCCACAGGCCTGAGGTCGTTCAGAGTGTTGATGGTGCTTTTCTTTGGGATGGGGATGACTATAGAGTGTTACCAAAGCTGGGGGACTGTGCTGGTGTCCATGGATCTCTGAAACAGGGTTTGGAACACTCCCCCCAGCTGCTCAGCACATAACCTCAGGACGCGGCCACTGATGTTGTCTGGGCCAGGAGAGCTGTTCTCCCTGGTCTTCCTGAGGGCTCTGACCACCTCCTCTGTTTTAAAGGTGAGGGTGGAGTCACCAGGTTTCAGTGTTGTTAATGTATCTGCCAGTTGGGTGGAGTTGTCAGTCTCAAACCTGGTGAAAAAGGAGTTGAGGTCGTTAGGGAGAGATGTAGAGCTACTACCCGCCACCTGGATGGTTTTGTGGTTGGTAGCAACGGTGTTAACAGCAGCCATGGTTTTGAGGCCCTGCCAGGCTGAGCGGAGGTTCCCCTGGGTGAATTTTTCCTCAACCTTGTTCTTGTACTTCAGCTTAGCAGTTTTTATGGCGCGCTTAACTTCCCTGTTGATCTCCTTCTTTTCAGACTCTGAGCCAGTGAAGAAAATCCTTTTTTTCTTCTTAAGAATTTCCTTCAGTTCTTTTGTAATCCAGGGCTTATTGTTTGGGAAGATGGTGACCGTTTTGGAGGGGATGATGTTGTCCACACAGAAGTTGATGTAAGATGAGACGGTGTCCACTTGCTCCTCCATGTCGTTTGAAGGGGTTAGGAGGTTATTCCAGTCTGTGGATTCAAAGCATCCTTGCAGCGCTTGGATGCTGTCGCTAGTCCACTGCTTGATGTTTTTAATAACCTTCTTTGCCCTCCTTATGACAGGTATGTAAGCTGGAGCAAGCAGGATGGTGTCGTGGTCAGCAGTGCCAAGAGGGGGGAGGGCTATGGACCTGAAAGCATCTGGTACAGAGCCATAGCATTTATCCAGTGTCCTCCCACGGCGAGTGGTGTATGTTACATATTGTTGAAAGCCTTTGAGTGATTTATCAGGAGAGCAGTGGTTAAAATCACCCAGGATGAATTTTGGGGAGTCTGGTGAGATGTGTTCTAGTCTATTTAATGAGCTTGTGATGTGCTCAGTGGCAGTAACTGCGTTTGCTCTGGGATGGATGTAAGCCAGGATGATAAAAAGTTGAGGAAACTCTCTGGGGAGGTAAAAGGGTCATGTCAGGGGTGCACAGTTTCTCTCTCACTACAACTGTGGAGCACCAGCGGGTGTTTACATAGAGCAACCCGGTATCACGCGATTGCGTGCTCCTGCGCACGAACGTTAATCTATTGAAGCGTGTTCCCGAGCACGATAGTCCGACTTTTTGCGTGTTACACAAAACGAAATGTAAACCAATGCATTCTGAATGGGAGTGTTCTAAGACAATTAACGTGCTCCACAAAACGGTACGAGAGAGAGAGAAAGAGAGAGCGGGAGGGACAGAGAGAGAGAGAGAGCGAGAGAGAGGCTTCAGAAAGGGTGTGCGCAGATAGTACAGTGCACCCTAGTTATGTTTATGCCAAAACCTATATATATAATTAGGCTGTGGAAATTGCAATAAGTTAAGAACACAACTTCGCACGTTGAGCACACAGCCGTGTGACTCGTTTATTTTGTAAAAAAGAAAACCGGAAATCAAAGCGTGCTGAAGGTAAACAAATCCAGCATGGTCTGTGACGTCATGAGACGCACGTAATCCTTAAAGGGACCGCGATCCCTGAACCACCAAGAACGTCAATGACATGCAGTAAACAACAACACAATTGAAAGAACAACACATAACGAAATACTGTAGGTGAATTATGTTACGGTCACTACAAGGCTATAATTATATTATTTAGCGTGTAATGAGACAATCTATAGCCAAATTGTCGAAGATGCCCGAGAATCTTCGGGGATATCAGCATGGGAAATCGGCGGGGGGGGAGACGTTAGTTGAAGGGGGGGGGAGACACGTTTGTAGGGGGGGGGCACGCTCGACAACGAGAGTTGTTTTTTATTGAACGCTCGACAACGAGAGTTGGTTTTTATTGAACGAGACTTCAACACGGAACAGCTGCACGAAACGATTTGTCACGTCACTCTCGGTGACGGTGTCGACAATAATGAACACACAAACAATGTTAATAGAACAACACACAACCACATAACATCCCGAACCCATTAACCCCACTTAATCCTAACTACAAAACAAGTTAACAAAAGCCCCATTTGTCAACTGAGAACCCCAATTCCCAGAATCCCCCACGGCTCCGGAACACGGCGTAGCTTATTAATCTTTATTATCTGAATGGGAAATGCAATATATTTTAGGACAGATACACCATTAAACGCGTTTCTAATGACATTTCTAGCGAGAAATGTACATTTTCCTTACATAATCTTCAGTCAGTGAATGTGTATGATCTTTATTAATCTTTATTATCTGAATGGGAAATGCAATATTTTAGGACAGATACACCATTAAACGCGTTTCTAATGACTTTTCTAGCGAGAAATGTACATTTTCCTTACATATCCTTCAGTCAGTGAATGTGTATGATCTTTATTAATCTTTATTATCTGAATGGGAAATGCAATATTTTAGGACCGATTCACCGTTAAACGTGTTTCTAATAACATCTCTAGCGAGAAATATACTTTTTACTTGCATAATCTTCAGTCAGTGATTGTGTCTGATCTTTAGTTTTATAGTTATTAGGATTTGATCGGCTCGCTCGCATGTTTCAACGACGTCAGGTTGCTTTCGCTAAACTAGCAGCTCACGTGCTTCCTGCGTTTGTGTTATTAAACTGTTACTTTATGTAACTTTTAATGATATCATCTTGTTAGAAACACGTATATCTGAGAGCCAACCCAGTCGCCAAAAGCATACGTTGACAGTGTACTTTTCGTGAACACTGGATTACGTCGCATTTCAACATAAAATAGCGTGTTATACACACACACGCACGCTCACGCACAGACACACACACACAAGCACACACACGCACGCACAGACACACAGACACAGACACACACACACACACACACACACACACACACACACACACACACACACGCACACACGCACACGGTGCATTTCGCTGCTAAAACAACAACAAAAAAATATTCCCTCAAATATTATTACTTTCAAAACGTTGGCCAAAATGGCCAATAATATCATTTTTTATTTGGGATGCTTCTAGGACATTTTGGGTGGATTTTGAACGGTATGTGGGGGGCACGTTTTTTGCAGGACCTGGCAACCCTGCACTGTTGCCCGAGATCTGGATCCACCCCGGCGTGGTGCCGTCTTCTTTTGACCTTTTGACCCCAGACTTCTGGGGGAATAGCTGAATCAATTCATTAGTCAATCAGAAGCATGTTAATATCTTCCCGGTGGCGTAAGAGGACGAACAAGGTGTCCTTCAACATCTACGCTTCCAGGAGATTGCAACGGTGCCACACATGAGCATATTCGAACATGTTTAATGGTAGTAATTAGCTGTCGAAATTGGAGGCCTTAATCAATACTGAGCAGCTATTGATTTGCTTCCCGATAAAGATTTGTCACAAATGACATGTTATTTAGCATCTACACGTTGAGCTGAGTCCAATGACACCAAGAACGACACTCTAGCTAATGGTAACATGTATTTTACATGGTACACCTAGGTCTAGGACATGATCTCGGTGTAGCAAGAGGCCGAGCTTGATCTCATTGGACTCAGCTTAACGTGTAGATGCTAATTAACATGTAATTTGTCAAAAATCTCCATCGGGAAGCAAATCTATAGCTGGTCATTATTGATAAAGGCCTCCAAAATCGACAGCTAATTACTACCCCGAAACATATTCAAATATTATCATGTGTGGCACTGTTGCAATCGTCTCGAAACGTAGATGTCAAAGGACACCTTGTTTGCTCTGTTGCACCACCGGGAAGATATTTTCATACTTCTAATGGATTGATTCATATTTGAAGGTTCTCGGAGTGAGACATTAAGTGGCTGCAGCAGAAGTGTTGAGACGAAAGATGATATCAAGAGATTTATAGAATATTCCCATTCACATTATGATTCTTCGTCGTAACATCCGACCAAACATCCTTGACATTCACAGAGCGAAGATTATGAAAGTCCAGGCTCAGCAAGTGCTCCATCTCGTTGCACCTGCACCCAGCGGCTCGCTTGCAAGATTTTGGCCTGAAGTTCTTCCCAGACCTACACCCTAGCCATCCAACATGCATATCTGAGAATCAGGCCTCTCTTTAATAATGACAAAAAGTTATGAGAGAAACACACATCAACTTTTTGTTATCTCATAAGCGCCGTGGTGCCGGCTCCTTTTGACCTTTTGACCCCCGACTTCAAAAACGTGGCCACAGGCCAGCTGTGTCTACACACCTTTAGCCACAAATGTACACCTCCATCCCACAAAAAATGGGGACTAGAAACTAACCTCTGTCTTATGTACATTTACTGTACTGTTGGAGGTCACGCCCCTTTGCCGACCTTTTCGAGATAGCTAGGGATGCTAAAATGTTTACACACATTTCCCGGGGCCCCGGGTACGACATATCCAAGATTTGGAGTTCTAGCCCTTAGAGAAAAAAAGTTTTCCCAAATGGAGTGTCATTTGGACAAAGCCCCTCAGAAGTGTAGCCTGCAAGACCTAATGGTTCAGAATGCAAATGACACTCCATTTGGGAAAACTTTTTTTCTCTAAGTTGATGTGTGTTTCTCTCATAACTTTTTGTCATTATTAAAGAGAGGCCTGATTCTCAGATATGCATGTTGGATGGCTAGGGTGTAGGTCTGGGAAGAACTTCAGGCCAAAATCTTGCAAGCGAGCCGCTGGGTGCAGGTGCAACGAGATGGAGCACTTGCTGAGCCTGGACTTTCATAATCTTCGCTCTGTGAATGTAAAGGATGTTTGGTCGGATGTTACGACGAAGAATCATAATGTGAATGGGAATATTCTATAAATCTCTTGATATCATCTTTCGTCTCAACACTTCTGCTGCAGCCACTTAAAGTCTCACTCCGAGAACCTTAAAATATGAATCAATCCATTAGAAGTATGAAAATATCTTCCCGGTGGTGCAACAGAGCAAACAAGGTGTCCTTTGACATCTACGTTTCGAGAGGATTGCAACAGTGCATATTTGAATATGTTTCGGGGTAGTAATTAGATGTCGATTTTGGAGGCCTTTATCAATAATGACCAGCTATAGATTTGCTTCCCGATGGAGATTTTTGACAAATGACATGTTAATTAGCATCTACACGTTAAGCTGAGTCCAATGAGATCAAGCTCGGGACCCTTGCTACACCGAGATCATGTCCTAGACCTAGGTGTACCATGTAAAATACATGTTACCATTAGCTAGAGTGTCGTTCTTGGTGTCATTGGACTCAGCTCAACGTGTAGATGCTAAATAACATGTCATTTGTGACAAATCTTTATCGGGAAGCAAATCAATAGCTGCTCAGTATTGATTAAGGCCTCCAATTTCGACAGCTAATTACTACCATTAAACATGTTCGAATATGCTCATGTGTGGCACCGTTGCAATCTCCTGGAAGCGTAGATGTTGAAGGACACCTTGTTCGTCCTCTTACGCCACCGGGAAGATATTAACATGCTTCTGATTGACTAATGAATTGATTCAGCTATTCCCCCAGAAGTCTGGGGTCAAAAGGTCAAAAGAAGACGGCACCACGCCGGGGTGGATCCAGATCTCGGGCAACAGCGCAGGGTTGCCAGGTCCTGCAAAAAACGTGCCCCCCACATACCGTTCAAAATCCACCCAAAATGTCCTAGAAGCATCCCAAATAAAAAATGATATCATTGGCCATTTTGGCCAACGTTTTGAAAGCAATAATATTTGAGGGAATATTTTTTTGTTGTTGTTTTAGCAGCGAAATGCACCGTGTGCGTGTGTGCGTGTGTGTGTGTGTGTGTGTGTGTGTGTGTGTGTGTGTGTGTGTGTGTGTGTGTGTGTGTGTGTGTCTGTGTCTGTGTGTCTGTGCGTGCGTGTGTGTGCTTGTGTGTGTGTGTCTGTGCGTGTGCGTGCGTGTGTGTGTATAACACGCTATTTTATGTTGAAATGCGACGTAATCCAGTGTTCACGAAAAGTACACTGTCAACGTATGCTTTTGGCGACTGGGTTGGCTCTCAGATATACGTGTTTCTAACAAGATGATATCATTAAAAGTTACATAAAGTAACAGTTTAATAACACAAACGCAGGAAGCACGTGAGCTGCTAGTTTAGCGAAAGCAACCTGACGTCGTTGAAACATGCGAGCGAGCCGATCAAATCCTAATAACTATAAAACTAAAGATCAGACACAATCACTGACTGAAGATTATGCAAGTAAAAAGTATATTTCTCGCTAGAGATGTTATTAGAAACACGTTTAACGGTGAATCGGTCCTAAAATATTGCATTTCCCATTCAGATAATAAAGATTAATAAAGATCATACACATTCACTGACTGAAGGATATGTAAGGAAAATGTACATTTCTCGCTAGAAAAGTCATTAGAAACGCGTTTAATGGTGTATCTGTCCTAAAATATTGCATTTCCCATTCAGATAATAAAGATTAATAAAGATCATACACATTCACTGACTGAAGATTATGTAAGGAAAATGTACATTTCTCGCTAGAAATGTCATTAGAAACGCGTTTAATGGTGTATCTGTCCTAAAATATTGCATTTCCCATTCAGATAATAAAGATTAATATAAGCTACGCCGTGTTCCGGAGCCGCGGGGGATTCTGGGAATTGGGGTTCTCAGTTGACAAATGGGGCTTTTGTTAACTTGTTTTGTAGTTAGGATTAAGTGGGGTTAATGGGTTCGGGATGTTATGTGGTTGTGTGTTGTTCTATTAACATTGTTTGTGTGTTCATTATTGTCGACACCGTCACCGAGAGTGACGTGACCATCGTTTCGTGCAGCTGTTCCGTGTTGAAGTCTCGTTCAATAAAAACCAACTCTCGTTGTCGAGCGTTCAATAAAAAACAACTCTCGTTGTCGAGCGTGCCCCCCCCCTACAAACGTGTCTCCCCCCCCCTTCAACTAACGTGTTCCCCCCCGCCGATTTCCCATGCTGATATCCCCGAAGATTCTCGGGCATCTTCGACAATTTGGCTATAGATTGTCTCATTACACGCTAAATAATATAATTATAGCCTTGTAGTGACCGTAACATAATTCACCTACAGTATTTCGTTATGTGTTGTTCTTTCAATTGTGTTGTTGTTTACTGCATGTCATTGACGTTCTTGGTGGTTCAGGGATCGCGGTCCCTTTAAGGATTACGTGCGTCTCATGACGTCACAGACCATGCTGGATTTGTTTACCTTCAGCACGCTTTGATTTCCGGTTTTCTTTTTTACAAAATAAACGAGTCACACGGCTGTGTGCTCAACGTGCGAAGTTGTGTTCTTAACTTATTGCAATTTCCACAGCCTAATTATATATATAGGTTTTGGCATAAACATAACTAGGGTGCACTGTACTATCTGCGCACACCCTTTCTGAAGCCTCTCTCTCGCTCTCTCTCTCTCTCTGTCCCTCCCGCTCTCTCTTTCTCTCTCTCTCGTACCGTTTTGTGGAGCACGTTAATTGTCTTAGAACACTCCCATTCAGAATGCATTGGTTTACATTTCGTTTTGTGTAACACGCAAAAAGTCGGACTATCGTGCTCGGGAACACGCTTCAATAGATTAACGTTCGTGCGCAGGAGCACGCAATCGCGTGATACCGGGTTGCATAGAGACACACACCGCCACCATGTTGTTTACCAGTGCGCTCACTGTCCCGGTCGAGTCTGAGAGGGGGTGCGAAGCCATCAATATGCGTCGTGCTTTCTTCATCGTTCTTATTTAACCACGTTTCGGTGAAAGCAAGAATAGAGGCACTTCTGTATTCATGCATGTGGTTAACGTTGGCTTGTAACCCATCCATTTTGTTGCGGAGGGAGCGCACATTGGCCAAGATGATAGACGGAAGTGGCCGTTGTTTAAATTTCTCCCGTTTAAGCCTAGCTTTAATTCCTCCTTTTTTCTTGCCCCTTCTAGTTACCTTTTTTTTGCGCTGGATGAATTCTTGCGGATTATTTCATCGGGAAAAGTATCCGTGGTGCAGGTGAGATGAGATGAGAGTCCGAGCTGCAGCAAAAAGTCTCTTGTGTAGGTGATTTTGCCGTCGGGAATATTGTTCAGATTTGCAGAAACAGACTCACAGATAATCCACATTTGAAGAATAGTCCATATGAGTGTGCGGATATCCATGCCGGAAAACAGTTAGTCCAGGGAGCTTATCCTCGGCCAGGTAGCGATTCAAAAACAAACGAACAGTGATACTTTGTATCACTGTTTACAATGATGTTTACAGTGATACAAAGTACGCACCGTACAGGCAAATTGACAAAATCCGTCCAGTATTTCTTTACACAATGCGTAAAGTAGGGTAAGAGACAAAAAGTAGGGTAAGAGACAAAAACAAGGAAAAAAGCTGCTCTACTTGCCGACCGGTCAACCGCATGAGCAGTGACCATGGTAACCATAGTATTGTAATCATGCCAGCTCCCTGGCCACCAACCCATCCGGAGCTGTGTTATTGGGAATAAAAGTACAACTGGTTGTGCCTATCATCGCATACACCCCTCCTTGCTCTGTCAATAACATATCCATATCTTTATATTCCTTTAACCTTATTCGTGGAAAACTGTACGAACTGTTGCTGATTATGATATGTAATTTATCCAAATAATATTTTTTCTAATTGTGGACAACCAAAACAGAACCGATTCAAATCCTGCCGTTATTTGATTTCCTCATGTGACTGTTAATCCTTGCTCGGCGGACGTAGTTTGTAGGCTCCGGGTGTGTCTGCATCGGGCTCTGGAACTCTGTGTTTCTATTGTAGAAATACAGACTCATGTACAGCAGTTAGTTGTTCAAAAGCATATTTTCTTTAATTCTATTTTTAATTGTTCTAATGGAAGTCCCTTTTGGGACCCTCGAATGATAGGTGAAGGCATGGGTCGACCCTTAAGCATTTCATGCGGGGTTAGATGCGTCGTTCTGTTAGTTTTCATGCGATAACTCATTAGTGTCAACCGTAGTGCATTAGTCCTTTAATTTAGTACTCTAATTTAATTTTGTTAATTATTGTCTTGAGCGTCCCATTCCTCTCTCCACCATACCTTGTGGTTTGAGGATTGTAGACACGGACTAGTCTTTATTTGACATGCAGATGTTAAATCATTTGTTTGAGTGTTTTCTGAATAAACGCTGCTCTATCGTCTGAGCTAATTTGTGACGGAATTCCAACCCTTGGCATGACTTCTCTAGTCAGAAACTTGATTACTGTAGCTGCACTTTGGTCTTTTGATGGGACTGCTTCTACCCATCTGTTGAACACTGTTTTTTTCTAATATTTCACACTCATTTAGCTGGATGTCAATCATTGTTTGCAAGTATAGTGAAGAAAAACCTTGTTTTCTAATTCTCCTCAATACCTCCCCCCTTGCGCAATCGTCAAAACCATGCGCATTAAATGATAAGCAAACCTAATAACGCTGTTGGTGCAACCAACGTCGAAACGTCGAACCTTAACCATCAGCAAACTAAAACCAATCTATTGGGAAGGGAAATCGAAACCAGTATGTCCAAATCCAAAGCCCAATATGGGTGGGTTTACCATCATCCGCCTGAAACCCCGCTGAAACTACATGCGTTAGTGGGCTTCTATACCACAAAGAAAAATAAAATAAAATAAAACTCGACATGCCCCATTCCAAGACCACCTCTGCTGCCAGAGCTGACATATCTGACTCCTGTTCCCCCTCTACCTTTCACCAGTCGGCTTTTCCTATGATGGTTGCAGTTCGTCACTTCATGATCAAGTGAGCCAGTGCTCACAGTGACTCTGCCAAGTAATCGTGACTGTGCCTGTTTTAGGTTGTCCCGGGCTTCAAGGTGGGATCTTACCCGTCGTTGGCTAACCAGCCTTCCATACTGGCTCATTGCAGGATGCCGTACCTGGGATACGATCAATCCCCACCTATATGGTGGTGATTGATCGGTATATCACTCTCTCTCTTACTCACTCACTCACTCACTCACTCACTCACTCACTCACTCACTCACTCACTCACTCACTCACTCACTCACTCACTCACTCACTCACATATACACCTTAAAATAATAATTCTCAGATTGTCATCCTTGGAGCTGTCATAGGTATTAACTGCGTGTGTCCCGAGAATCCTAAAGTTTTGGTGAATTTTCCTGCCATGGGGAGGTGAGAGGCCTAATTTGGACCTACGCAAGTGTAAGTGGCTCCAGTGTGGGCCATCGTTGGCGTGCCTCTGTTATTAATCAGAATCTGCAGTATTGGTTCCTCATTAGCTTGTTTTGTGATTGCTACAAGCTGACCCTCCCCCTGTGGATTCTCTGGGCACCCCTAGTATCCCTGACCCATAAAGGGACCCGCCTGTCCCTGGTCGCTGTTACCCTGTGTTTGCTTTGGTGGAAAAGGGTTAATCAAACAATCCTTCTTAGTATGTCCTTCCTGGTTGCACCCATAACATATTAAAGGACCTCTGCGTTGTACTTGGGATTCCTGTTTTTGATTGTTTTTATACTGTCCTTGGGGCCCCTTATACTGATTCTGCCTATTTTTATTTGTGGGGTTCCCATAATTATGGATGTGTACATGTGTGACAGTTGGAGTAGGTGACAGTTGGCTCTGAGGCTGTTGTACTGGGAGAGAGAATGCCTGTCATGGATATTGGTTTTGAGGTGTGCCCTGCTGGAAGGCTTGCGATATTACAGCAGCTGGTTCTAAAACACCTGCCTGTCTCTTCTTATCTCTTTCCTTCCTTGTGAGATCATCCAGCTGAAGCTGATATAGCTTCCTCTGGAACTCTTTGCTTTGTTCCTGTATTCTTTGTTCATTCTGACGATATTCATCCACTGCATGAACTAAATGGTCATTAAAATCTCTATGAGATCCTGATGTAAACAGTCCAACCACATCCTCTAGCTTGGCTTTGATTTGGCTGGGAAGTGTCTCCATCACAGAGTTTCTAAACAAGACAGAGAACACCGGATGGATCTCAGGATCCTCATCCGTCTCCATGCGCCATCTGTCTACTTGGGCCTGCAAGTAGGATGCAGGGTTCTCTATGTCACCAATGGGGAGACCTCTCATGTTTTTAGGATCCATGCGGACCGGGAACTCCCTCCTGAGTGTGGCCCACATCGCCCCTCTGTAATGATCAAGTGTAGTCTCATCATACTTTCCGTCCAGTATATTCAACCCTCCATTCCTCAGTACAAACTCCATCTTGGATAACCCCAATACTCTTGCCAACAGAGCTTTCAGGTCCCCCACTGCAATTAGCTTTCCCACTGTGAGCTCCTCAAATGTTCTAATCCATTTTGACGCCCCGTTATGTATTTTAGGGAGTTTAGAAATGACTCCCTCCAAGTCCTGTGAACCCCACGGTTGATAGTGGACCTGTTGTCCTTTGACTAGAATAGGATAATTTCCTGGGGAAGTGTCGGGTGCTTTTTTTTCTCTCTGTGATCTCCTTGGTCTCCCCTGTGTTTCGAGTGCCAGGGAGTCCCGTATTGCTGCACTACAGCAAGGCTCCTCTGGCCCTCGAAACGCACGGAAACTCTCTTCCCCATCTCTATCACTCCTTTTTTTCTGCCTCCTCTGAGCCTTCGTTCTCTTCTTTGTGTTTTTTCCTCTCCTTTTCTTTCCAGGAGAAGGCCCTTTGTAATTTTGCTCATTATCACCTTTAAGCAATATACGGTCTCTACTCAAAATCTCTACCACTGTTGGTGCCATATTCAATTATTATTTTATTACTTTATTTATTTTGAAACACACTATTTATTAATACAATTTATTTGAGTTTATTCTACTAGTTAGTTTAAATATTTTATTATCTCTAAGGCTACAAATGTTAACTCCTCCCCGGTGCTCGTCTCCCTCCCTGCTTTGCAGGCTCCTGCTCGTCCCCTGTGTTTGCTCGTGCACATGCAGTTAGAGTCAGCGCGATTATGTTTAAGTCAAAGAAGATTTACACATTTATTCATTACTTCAACAAATTAACTATTCTCTATCCGTCTAATTTATTTATGATTATCAATTACTTCAAACAAATTAACTATTCTCTGTCCGCCTAATTTATTTATGACAGAATCAACAAAAAATAAACCGGGTCGTAAAAATCTCTGAGGTAACTTAATCCTAACACGATTTAAATACAGACAATAAACCGATTCATACAATTTTTAATATTATATTGAAAAAATGTCTGAATTGTTTGTAATTAATTACAAATAAAAGGTTGACCGAGCGTAGAAACTGGCCTTTTGATTAAAACATGAACAGTCGAGTACTCCAACTCTGAGCTACTCAACCAGAACTTAAAACAAAAACCCTATTCCCGGACGGATCATACGACCATCTTCGCGTGTTCAACAGATTCGTTGCCGCGAGGAAATTCAGAATGCTCACTGTCAGAGCGCTGCTCTGATGTGTGAGAGAGGGCGACTGGTTCATATCCCTGGATCTCAAGGATGCTTACTTCCACGTCCCTGTTTGGCAAGCGAACAGGAAGTTTCTCCGTTTTGCCTTTATGGGGATGGCGTACGAGTACCAGTGCCTGCCATTTGGCTACTCCCTGGCCCCGCTCACCTTCCAAGATCCCAGCGTGGTGTAAGCACGCGTGAAAACAGGCCTAACCCGTCTAGCCACACGCAAGAATCTCTTGACCAGTGGATGGCTGAAGATCGGTCCACCATCACAGCCTGCATGGCCAGCCGAAACGGCTGCCGCATAGACCTTGATAGTGGAGAAGGCCAAACCTTTTTCCATTAAGTTTTGCAGAAACGAAAGCACGCTTCCCACCTCGCATTGAGATGGGACAGCGTGGTTCCTCTCACACCAATTAGAGAATGCGCACCGCTTCGCCGCATAGAGGGAAGAAGTAGAAGGCGCACGAGCGCTCTGAATAGTGTTGATAACCGTCTCAGGCAAACCTTTGCCCTGCAGAATCAACCTCTCAGGAGCCAAACCAACAGCCGTCCCGAGACATCGGGCGGGTGGTGCACCGTCCCGTGGGCCTGTGAAAGCGCATCCGGCCTGAACGGTACTGGCCACGGCGCTGACCGCGAGAGCGCGGCCAGCTCTGGAAACCACAGAGCTGAACGGTTCTCCGGGGCCACTAATATCAGGGACAGACTCTCCTGTCTGACCCGTTCCAGAAGAGGAAGGATCAGCTGGAGCGGGGGAAACGCATACAAGAGAGCCCGCGGCCAAGGTGTGTGTGCCAACGCATCTACCCCCAACGGGGGAAGATCCCGAGGGCTGAGGGAGAACCACCACCTGCAGTGCGTGTTCTCCCTGGACGCGAAGAGGTCCACCTGCGCTGTCCCGAACCTCTGCCAGATCAGTCTGACAATGTTGGGATGTAACCGCCACTCGTCTCGGCGGGGACCGCCTCGAGACATGAGGTCTGCCCCAAAGTTCTGGGCGCCCGCGATATGCAGGGCTCTCAGACTGAGGAGATACTGATGAGCCCAAAGCCAGAGCTCGACCGCCTTTCGGTGGAGAGCAGGGGAGCGGCGTACATTGACCCTGTCTGTTGATGTACGCCGCCGCCGACACGCTGTCTGTCCTGATCAGAACGTGGCGGCCGCGCACCAGGGGAAAGAAATGCAACAGCACTTTCCTCACAGCGTCAAGCTCCAACACATTTATGTGTGCTGTAGAGGGCGTGCGCCACTCGTCTCCGACCGAGTGAGAGAGGCACGTTCCTCCCCAACCCGTCAACGGGGTGGGCAGCTGCCATCAGCCCTAACAGGAGCATGGTGGACAGTGAGGTCACGTTTCTGCGAACGCGAAAAACGGGAGAGCGCCGACAGGATGGCGTCTCGCCGAGGAGGCGAATGCATCGCAGTCATGGTGGCTGAGTCTAGGCAAAGCCCCAAGTAGACTGTCTGTCGGCTGGGGAGCGGGGAGCTCTTCTCCCAGTTGATGGCAAAACCCAGGAAGGCGAGATGGTTTATCACCAACATGGTTTCCCTTCTCGCGGTCTCTTCCGAGTTGCTCAGAATAAGCAGGTCGTCTAGGTAGAAGAGAATCCTCTTTCCCTGACGCCTGAGCGGTTCCAACGCCGTCTGCACACACTTCGAGAAGGTGTGCGGAGCCAGGGAATAGCCGAACGGCAGACACTGGTACTCGTACGCCAACCCCATAAAGGCAAAGCGGAGAGAAACTTCCTGTGCGCCTGCCGAACAGGGACGTGGAAGTAAGCATCCTTGAGATCCAGGGATGTGAACCAATCGCCCTCTCTCACACACACCGGAACAACGCTCCGACAGTGAGCATTCTGAACTTCTTCGTGGCAACGCATCTGTTGAACACGCGAAGATCCAGAATAGGTCTCTTTTCCCCTGACTTCTTGGAAACCAGGAAGTAGCGGGAATAAAACCCTAGGTGAGACTCGTGGGGGGGAACGACATTGATGCCCTCCTTTACCAAGAGACGTGCCACCTCTGCTGCCAGAGCCCTGCTCGCAGCCGGGTCCCGTAGCGTGGTCTTCACCAACCCCTTAAAGGGTGGGGGACGACGCTTGAACTGTATGGGATGGCCCCATCTCAACGTGGTGTCCAACCACGATGGCAGAACGCACCGCTCTTGCCAACACGCATAGCGGTCGGGGAGAGGGCGAGCCGACAGCTGAGGAAGACCGTCCAGGAATAACCCGTATTCCTCTCTGATCCGTCCACGAGGCCCCAAGGGACGCCGCTTCTTAGAAGCAGGTGAACCAGAGGCTATGTGAACACGCCGTCCGACCGCCACCCTACAGCCACAGGGCTGAGAGGAGGAAAGAGGCAACATGGAGGAACGCACCACAAGCGTAGGATGCAGGTGGCCTGAGGAATATCGCTCTTTAGGTACCATGTACTGCCGTTCGGCCGAACGGTCTTTACTTTTTTCCTTAATAGTGAAAGAAAAAGTCGGAGCAAGCTTCCGGAACTTACCGGTCCGTGGCGCTGCTCTACCCGTCTGCGGCGGCTGCTGCTGCGGCACCGGGGCTGGAGTCGGAGGCGGCCCCCTGGAACCTGCCTGGACCCCGCCTCCTCCCAGCCTGCTGGTGGGAGGAGCCCGTGAGAATCGCCCCGAACCGGGAACGATTCTCACGGACTGACTGCTGGTGCGCGAGCACCTCGGAGAACCGGGGACCAAATAGGCCATCAGGCGCTAGTGGACCCTGGACGAGGCTGGCCCGCTCTCGTTCCGGCACCGCAGTGTGGGAGAGCCATATGACCCTTGAATCATGGTAGCCCACGCCATATGCCGGCCGGCCGAAACGGCTATCGGCTGGCATAGCTGGAGGATGGCGCTGGAAAAAGCGGGAAACCGCCAGCCATCTCGCGGCTTCCTCCGGGCCGTAGGCCTCCCTGTCAGACGACAAGGAGACCATGGCAGAGGAGAGCAGGGCGATGTTGTTGGCCGCCGCCGCGGATTGTCGGCCTAACCTCTGTTAGGCCGACAATCTGCTTCTGGAGGCGGTCGGGGGGCAGCGGCTTTTCGTTAGGGCGCCATCCGGCGCCCCGGACAGAGAAGCGCTGCCAGTGGAGGCTCCAGGCGAGGGATCCCCCTCGCTTACCGGAGCCTTCAGGGTAGAAGGGTCCCCACCTGCAGCAGTAAACAAGTGCTGCACAGGCGGGAACAAGGGGCCCTGGGTAACCCGCCGGGAAGCAGATGGGGTGCGAAAGCACTCGCCCTGCATATCGTCAGATATGGGGGCGAGAGGCGGGGCCGGCATGGGAAACCCTTTGATGGCGGCCCGCCTCACCCATGATCTCCCCGCGACGGTGGCGGTTGTAACCCGAGAGCGGGAAAAACCGGACGCAGAGTCGCCGTCCATGGAGGCGTCGGCGTCGATGATGCCATCGTCGTCAGGTCCACCGCAGGGGAAAATAAGAGATGCCTGGAGAGGATCCCCTCTTCAGGCAGCTCCCGGCAGGCGACACAGGAGACGGGGGCCGCCATAGCAGCCTCGGCGTGGTCGGTGCCGAGGCACACAAAGCACGCCAAGTGCC
Source organism: Gadus chalcogrammus (assembly GCF_026213295.1). Taxonomy (NCBI): domain Eukaryota; kingdom Metazoa; phylum Chordata; class Actinopteri; order Gadiformes; family Gadidae; genus Gadus; species Gadus chalcogrammus. Next base: position 21,910,722 of record NC_079431.1, read on the forward strand.
CGTCACCCGGTGCCAGGGAGGCGGGACAGGAGGCGCATAGGAGTCCTGAAAATGACCTAGCTCCAGGAGCGCTCTCAGGTGGCCCTGAAAAGGGGCCGTTTGTCCGCGGCCTCGCCCGAGCCGCTGCCACCTGCTTGGGAGATCCGTGTTTAAGTCTTCATCTTCTTCTTAATAGTAGTTCTCAATTTCTCGCTGATAAGCACAAGTGCTGAAAGAAAAGGGAGGATGAGCGACGGTATACACCGCGCTATATACACGATACCGTGGGAAATGTGGGTGGTGCCCACACTGATAGGTGCATAGTTTGAATTTTCAGCAAGCCCATAAGGCGAAGCCTAGACGGCGTAGCCTACATGAAATAGAACTAGGGTGCACTGTACTATCTGCACGCACCCTTTCTGAAGCCTCTCTCACGCTCTCTGTCGCTCTCTGTCCCTCCCTCTCTCTCTTTCTCTCTCTCTCGTACCGTTTTGTGGAGCACGTTAATTGTCTGAGAACACTCCCATTCAGAATGCATTGGTTTACATTTCATTCTGTGTAGCACGCAAAAAGTCGGACTATCGTGCTCTGGAATACGCTTCAATAGATTAACGTTCGTGCGAAGGAGCACGCAATCGCGTGATACCGGGTTGGACATTCACTTGTTCTCCAGCTGAACCTCGAGGCCAAACATCGCTTAACCCCACAGTTGAGGAGTTTTTATCCACAAGCCAAAGAGGCTGTCCCAGAAGTGTGTGAGCCTCATCTTGTTGAAGACGAACAGGCCCACACAGTAGCTTTGGACGACAGCGCAGATGAGGCTGCTGGTGTCGATGAAGTGAGCTCAGAGGATGAAATTATTGAGACAGAGCTGCGGGACCCATATCCAAAGAGACAGAGGAGACATCCCCAAACACTGACTTATGATAGACTTGGCCAGCCGCACTTCCCAGAACGAATAGTTTCCACCCAGGGGATAGATGTAAGAGGCTACTGGCGGCTCTGGTAGTGAACTAAAAGGGACATTGTAAACTGAAAAGACACTCCTTACCTATTTTGAATTGTACCGTGATGTATCTTGTGTTTTATTTTGTAGTAGGAAACACAGACTGTTGGCTGATTGATGTGCTGTGTGTGTTGGGTATCAGTTATAGAGAAAATAAATGACTCAACCAAATGTGTGACTTCAGGGATGTGTAATATGCATTAAATGTGTTTGGGCACGAAGACTAATGACATCACATTAGCAGTATCCCTGACTGCAGTGCAAGGTAGTCTGGGTATCTCATAAACAAGGTTAATAACCTTGATGTTCCCATTCAATTTTATGCATGTTGCGGTATTTGTGTGAAAGGCAAGAAGGTATACTAAGATGTCGGGACGACTTTTTTTCAAGTGGGGGAGAGAGTGTAGAGGTATAGGTTTACATGGTCAAAACTGTATTCATTTAGTTTTTGTGTGCAATCTAGACGGTTAATTCAGAGCCCCTAAGTTATTTAATATATGTTCTATAATTGTATGATTGAGTTTTTCCTGTTTCATGCCAATTAATATTCGAAGATGTTATGACTAAGTTCCGCCACTAAGCGATGCTATTGAAGTACTGAGGAGGTTTGGAGCAGAAGAAGAAAGCTCCGTGGTTGATGTGTTTTTATTACGGTGTAGATGAAGTTTTTCACACTGTGGCACACTGTATTGTTGGAACATATCGCTTCTGTTTTTGCGTTAAAATAAACGATAGTTATGTTATTATAACTCTGAAAATTTCAAACTATGCACCAATCAGCGTGGGCACCACCCACATTTCCCACGGTATCGTGTCTATATAACGCAGTGTATACCGTCGCTCATCCTCCACGCTTTTCTTTCAGCATTTGGAGGGTACAGCAGGTGGGAAACTAGACGGCTACGCCTAATCATAGAACTAGAGTTATAATAACATAACTATCATTCTATTTCATGTAGGCTATGCCGTCTAGGCTTCGCCTTATGGGCTAAGGTGAAGCTGCGAGCGGAGCCCGATCAATGTACTCCTGCTGGACCCCAGTCAAAACAAAAAAAAGTCACCAGAGCACATTGAGGCCCCGTCCACACGAAGCCGAAACGGGCGAAACCTTTCCGGTTTCGATCCATCCGGTTTCGGAGTATCTCCGTAAGACGGAGTCAAGCGAAACCGGGTAGATCTGTAGAAACCGCTGTAGTACACATGCCAGGCCCATAAGGGGCGCTGCTTCTGCTACAGAAATCCAGAAGAAGATTTAATAAGAAGAAGAGGCGAGCATGCGCATAAAGGCTGCCCCCCCGGACCACTAACAACACAAACAAACAGTCAGTCAACAGTCTCAATGAATAAAGTCTAAGAAACCCAACAAGGGACATGATCTGCTGCAGAACAATTACAAGCCTGTAGTCCGCCATCATCTTTGTTGTTGTGAGTTCTGAAACTCTGCGGGCCTAACAGTCATTGGCTAGAGGGTCGAGGGGTGGGGCGATGACGTCATGGTTTACGGTTTTCAGTCGGTTTCAGGCGTCCACACGAATCCAAAACGAAACCGGGTAGAATTGAAACCACCTCCGAGGGTGGTTTCAGAAGTTTACGGTTTCGGTCAGCGGATTCGCCGGCTTCGTGTGGACGGAAGGCCGAACCGTACAAGGACCTTTGCGGTTTCGCCATGAAATCGGCTTCGTGTGGACGGGGCCTAAGTCTCAAAAAGCCAAGGAAGTGTAAAACACATCAGCTTAATAAAAAACGAATTCCTCCTAGATCAAGCAAGGCAATGATCAAGAGAGAAAAAAGTGAGACTGTAAAGACTCCGGCTCTAATCCATGCTTCATGGAACCCATGAAAAGGAAAAGAAAAAACAAGAGCAACACGGTTTCCATTAGGTCCGCTACCACCGGGGGCGGAGCTACGGAATCCGGCTCTCCAACTCGGCCGTTTCTTATTTGCAAGAAACGGCGGGAGTGCCATACTGGCAAACAAAACCACCTGACAATTGGCGGGCCAATGGAAAAAACCCCTAGCCTGTTTTTCATTTGAAAAAAAGGTGGGAGATTAAGACTGGTAGTCAAGTCCAACTCGCCAGCCGGCGAGAGGAAATCCAACCACGCCGCTTTAAAGAACATGTCTATATTATTAAGCCGTAAAAGGGGGTCCCGGACTCCAGCACAGAGTTGCCGAGTGAACCCCTGTACATGTCTAACATGTAACAAACGGACAAAGGGGCCGGGGGATGACCAAGAGGCAGCCGCGCAGATGTCTTCCACCGAAACGCCTTGAGTAGAGCCGTTGAAGCGGCCACGCTCCGTGTGGAGTGAGCTTTAACGCCCAACGGTGGCGCCAAGCCCTGCCGAGAGTAGGCTAAGCAAACACCCTCACATACCCAGCGAGGAAAACCGCTGCTTAGAGAGAGTGCGGCCCCTGCTAGCGTTGCTATAACACACAAACAACTGTTGTGTGGAGCGGAACGTGGCCGAGCGATTCACGTACATAGCCAATGCCCGAACCGGGCACAGGAGATGCAACTCCGTCTCCGCCCCACTAGAATGAGGCGGGGGGTGAAAAGCCTTAAGCACAATATCCCTCGACCGAAAATAACTATTAATGTTCGTCGGGAGGAACGCAGGATTAGGTCTGAGCAACGCGAAGGAGCTGTCCTCGTTTAGCAACAAGCAACTCGGGCTGACAGACAGAGCGGTTAGCTCACCATTCCGCTTGGCAGAAACCAAGGCCAACAAGAGCGCCGTCTTAAAGGACAGGGCATCCAAAGGAGCCTGAGAAAGAGCCTCGAAAGGATCCCTGGACAATCCGCGCAACACGGTGGGGAGATCCCAGCGTGGTGTAAGCACGCGTGAAACAGGCCTAACCCGTCTAGCCCCACACAAGAATCTCTTGGCCAGTGGATGGCTGAAGATCGGTCCACCATCACAGCCTGCATGGCCAGCCGAAACGGCTGCCGCATAGACCTTGATAGTGGAGAAGGCCAAACCTTTCTCCAATAAGTTTTGCAGAAACGAAAGCACGCTTCCCACCTCGCACTGAGATGGGACAGCGTGGTTCCTCTCACACCAATTAGAGAAGGCACACCACTTTGCCGCATAGAGGGAAGAAGTAGAAGGCGGCACGAGCAATCTGAATAGTGTTGATAACCGTCTCAGGCCAACCTTTGCCCTGCAGGATCAACCTCTCAGGAGCCAAACCAACAGCCGTCCTGAGACATCGGGCGGGTGGTGCACCGTCCCGTGGGCCTGTGAAAGCGCATCCGGCCTGAACGGTACCGGCCACGGCGCCGACCGCGAGAGCGCAGCTAGCTCTGGAAACCAAAGAGCTGAACGGTTCTCCGGGGCCACTATATCAGGGACAGGTCCTCTCCTGTCTGACCCGTTCCAGAAGAGGAAGGATCAGCTGGAGTGGGGGAAACGCATTCAAGAGAGCCCGCGGCCAAGGTGGGTGTGCCAACGCATCTACCCCCAACGGGGGAAGATCCCGAGGGCTGAGGGAGAACCACCACCTGCAGTGCGTGTTCTCCCTGGATGCGAAGAGGTCCACCTGTGCCGTCCCGAACCTCTGCCAGATCAGTCTGACAATGTCGGGATGTAACCGCCACTCGTCTCGGCGGGTACCGCCGCCCCTAAGTTCTGGACGCCCGCGATATGCAGGGCTCTCAGACTGAGGAGATTCTGATGAGCCCAAAGCCAGAGCTCGACCGCCTTTTGGTGGAGAGCAGGGGAGCGGACTACCCCCTGTCTGCTGATGTACGCCGCCGCCGAAACGCTGTCAGTCCTGATCAGAACGTGGCGGCTGCGCACCAGGTGAAAGAAATGCAACAGCACTTTCCTCACAGCGTCGAGCTCCAACACATTTATGTGTGCTGCAGGGGGCGTGCGCCACTCGTCTCCGACCGAGTGAGAGAGGCACGTTCCTCCCGCGCCCGTCAACGAGGCGTTCGTGAAGCCCACTACGTTGGACGCCACCCGTTTTTTTTTTTTCAATATTCCAGGTCTGGCGACACCGAACGGGGAACGAGGAGCACCCTGAGATTGTGTCGCCTGGGGTCCAACCGTTGGCGAGCAAACCACCACTGGAGTCTGCGCATAAGAGCAGACCCAGAGGGACCACGGGACTCATGTTTAATTTAAAGACTCATGTTTAATCATGCGCAAATAACCATAACACGCATGATAACCATAACATGCATTTATTTCGAATAGGCTTGATTATTGTAATGGTCTTTTGACAGGCCTTTCAAAAGGAGCTGTTCGTAAATTGCAACTTGTACCAAAACGCTGCTGCTAGAGTCCTAACAAAAACAAAAAATTTGAACATATTACACCTATTCTCAGATCTCTACACTGGTTACCAGTCTGTCAGAGGATTGAATTCAAAGTACTCCTAATAGTCTATAAATCGCTAAATGGTCTCGGGCCAAAATACATGTCAGACCTCCTTTCACCTTACACTCCAGCTAGACCCCTAAGGTCAGCTGGGACCAGTCTATTAATCACTCCAAGAGTGAAAACTAAACCCGGTGAAGCAGCTTTTAGTTATTCTGCCTCGTGCAAGTGGAATAAACTCCCTGATGAACTAAAAAAAAGCCGAAACTCTAAATACCTTCAAAACCAGGCTTAAAACCTTCATGTTCTCCAGTGCCTTCGACTAAACACTAGCACTTTCTTTCACTCTTTTATTTTCGACTACAACACTAGCACTTTGATTCACTCCTTTATTTCGAGCTATATTCTTATTTATTTTAATCTTTTATCTTTATATACCCTCTATTTTATAACTTTATCTTTTATGCTCATTTGTATTCTCTGATCTATTCTCCCTGTTTTGTATTTCTTATGCTCTATGTAAAGCACTTTGAATTGCCATTGTTGTATGAAATGTGCTATACAAATAAAATTGCCTTGCCTTGCCTTGCCTTGACAATAACAACATAAACAAAGTTTCAATATAATGCAACAAAGCTACGCACAAGCTTCAACTTTTAAGAGGATGAGTGACAGACACAGGCTCAGTAACAGAAAGCACGGTTATTTTCAGCCGCATAAAAGAAAAATTGCAGCAGTAGGCCTATTAAATGACAGCTAGCATCATCATCATCATAACACAACGGTTATGGAAATGAAAACGACAGTATATTCAATTAAATTGCAATGAAGTTACAAACGATCCACAACATTAAAGAGAATAGGCTCCGAAACAGATCAAATAATCTGTATCGCCGATCCAAGTGAAGCCCAGACCCAGATAATTGTCATCATATTTCCTTCTTTTTTTCCCTGTCTGGTGTTCACCCTCATGATCTCTTTTTTGCCATCTCCTTCCCTACTCTTCAGTTTCCTCCGGCGCATCGTCTGACTTCCGCTCATTTTCTTTCTCTATTCTCTCCGTCTCTGTTCCCTGCAAATCCTCACTCTCTCTTGGTACCTCTCCTCCTTCGTGACTAACAACTTTATCACAGGATGTCCCACTTGACAGTTTCCCTGATTTCAGCCAGTGAAGCATATTTATATATAATACATAAGGAATGAATGAAACGATGTTGGCGCGCATATAGCCTAGCCTGCAGTGCAGGCAGGCTTTTGGATTTAAAATAAAAGGGATTACAAAGGACATGTTTACTGTTCATGTTTTTTTATTGCATGGAAAAATCCCACTTAATAAACAGCACTGTAATTGTGTAATATTACACCAGACCGCCATTACTTTTTTCATCTCATGGACCCCCTGGTGGCAGCTCGAGTACCCCTGGGGGTGCGAGTACGACACTTTGGGAATCCCTGGTCTAGGCAAAGCCCCAAGTAGACTGCCGGCTGGGGAGCGGGGAGCTCTTCTCCCAGTTGATGGAAAAACCCAGGAAGGAGAGATGGTTTATCACCAACATGGTGTCCCTTCTCGCGGTCGCCTCTGAGGTTGCTCAGAATAAGCAGGTCGTCTAGGTAGAAGAGAATCCTCTTTCCCTGACGCCTGAGCGGTTCCAACGCCGTCTCCACACACTTTGAGAAGGTGCGCGGAGCCAGGGAGTAGCCGATCGGCAGACACTGGTACTCGTACGCCATCCCCATAAAGGCAATGCGGAGAAGAAACTTCCTGTGCGCCTGCCAAACAGGGACGGGGAAGTAAGCATCCTTGAGATCCAGGGATGTGAACCAATCGCCCTCTCTCACACACCGGAATAACGCTCCGACAGTGAGCATTCTGAATTTCCTCGTGGCAACGAATCTGTTGAACACACGAAGTTCCAGAATAGGTCTTTTTTCCCCTGACTTCTTGGAAACCAGGAAGTAGCGGGAATAAAACCCTAGGTGAGACTCGTGGGGGGGAACAACAGTGATGGCCCCCTTCACCAAGAGATGGGCCACCTCTGCTGCCAGAGCCGTGCTCGCAGCCGGGTCCCGTAGCGTGGTCTCCACCAACCCCAAAAAGGGTGGGGGACGACGCTTGAACTGTATGTGATGGCCCCATCTCAACGTCTTGTCCAACCACGATGGTAGAACACACCGCTCTTGCCAACACGCATAGCGGTCGGAGAGAGAGCGAGCAAAACAGCTGAGGAAGGACCGTCCAGGAGTAACCTGTATTCCTCGGCCAGCTACCGCCTCCACACTGTGTTTTAACCAAGGGGGGCTTCCCATGAAAGGGAGGCAGGCTCAGCGAGCATGGAGACGTACCAGAACCAGCCGCTGTAAAACAACGAGCTGTCTAGACGTCACGCTCGTGCCCGTTGAACAGGGAGCGAGCCGTCCGGTCGCCGCACCTGTGTACGCAGGCTGTAGCCACAGCGCGCGGACCCGTCTCCTCACCTTCCACAAACTGTTGAAGGGAAGTAGAGGGGATAATGTGGGGAACCAGGAGGCCGGTACAAGCGGCCTTATCCACGGGCTCTGGTCCGTCCATACGAGGCTCCAAGGGACGCCGCTTCTTAGAAGCAGGTGAACCAGAGGCCATGTGAACACGGCCGTCCGACTGCCACCCTACAGCCAATGGGCTGAGGTGGGGAAAGAGGCAACATGGAGGAACGCACCACAAGCGTAGGACGCAGGTGGCCTAAGGAATATCGCTCTTAGATACCATGTACTGCCGTTTGGCCGAAACAGTCTTTACTTGGGAGAAAAAGTGGGAGCAAGCTTCCGGAACTTCCCGGTCCGTGGCACTGCTCTTCCCGTCTGCGGCGGCGGCGGCTGCGGCTGCGGCTGCTGCTGCTGCGGCACCGGGGCTGGAGTTGGAGGCGGCCCCTTAGAACGCTGGGACCGGCCTGGACCCTGCTTCCTCCCGGCCTGCTGGTGGGAGGAGCCCGTAAGAATCGCCCCGAACCGGGGACGATTCTCACGGACAGACTGCTGGTGTGCGAGCACCTCGGAGAACCGGGAACCAAATAGGCCATCCGGCGCTAAATGGACCCTGGACGAGGCTGGCCCGCTCTCGTTCCGGCACGCAGTGTGGGAGAGCCATATGGCCCTCTGGATCATAGTGGCCCACGCCATATGCCGGCCGAAACGGCTATCGGCTGGCATAGCTGGAGGATGGCGCTGGAATAGCGGAAACCGCTAGCCATCTCGCGGCTTCCTCCGGGCCGTAGGCCTCCCTGCCATCCGACAAGGAGACCATGGCAGAGGAGAGCAGGGCGAGGTTGTTGACCGCCGCCGCGGATTGAGAGGCACAAACAAACACCCTGTCCGTTAGGCCGACAATCTGCCTCTGGAGGCGGTCGGGGGGGGCAGCGGCTTTTCGTTAGGGCGCCATCCGGCGCCCGGACAGAGAAGCACTGCCAGGGGAGGCTCCAGGCGAGGCTCCCCCCTCGCCTGAGTATCGGCCCACCCCTCCACGTTGGTAAAATCCGTGTAGGATTTCACCGGGGCCTTCAGGGTTGAAGGGTCCTTACCGGCAGCAGTAAACAGGTGCTGCACAGGCGGGAACAGGGGGCACTGGGTAACACGCCGGGAAGAAGATGGGGTGCGAAAGCACTCGCCCTGCATATCGTCAGATACGGTGGCGAGAGGCGGGGCCGGCATGGGAATCCCCTTGATGGCCGCCGCCCTCACCCATGATCTCCCCGAAGAGATCGGCATCCGGCACGGTTTCTCGTGTTGAACGAAGGTGGCGGTTGTAATCCGGGAGCGGGAAAAACCGGACGCCGAGTCACCGAATGATGCCGTCGTCGTCGTCCAGATCAGGGCCGGCCCAGAACAGGTCGATGGCGTCAGCGAGTTCCACCACAGGAGAAAAGAAGAGATGCCTGGAGAGGATCCCCTCTTCAGCTCCCGGCAGGCAACACAGGAGACGGGGGCCACCATAGCAGCCGCGGCGTGGTCGGCGCTGAGGCACCGAAAGCACGCCAAGTGCCCGTCACCCGGTGCCAGGGAGGCGGGACAGGAGGCGCATAGGGGTCCTGAAAAGGAACCTAGCTCCAGGAGCGCTCTCAGGTGGCCCTGAAAAGGGCCATTTGTCCGAGGCCTCGCCCGAGCCGCTGCCACCGGCTTGGGAGATCCTTGTCGAAGTCATTGTATTCTCGATTTTCGCTGATAAGCACAAGTGCTGAAAGAAAAGGGAGGATGAGCGACGGTATACACCGCGTTATATAGACACGATACAGTGGGAAATCGTGGGCGGTGCCCACGTGATTGTTGCATAGTTTGAAATTTTCAGCAAGCGCGCGCATGGGACAAGCCCATAAGGCGATGCCTAGACGGCCGTAGCATACATGAAATAGAACGGAGTGTTACTCCAACGCAATTGCAGCCTCCGCCTGCGTTTCTGTGAGCCTGCAACATGCACGGTACCGTGGGAAATGTGGGCGGTGCCCACTTGATTGGTGCATAGTTGACATTTTTCAGTGCGCGCAAACGTTTGTTAAATGAGAAAATTGGTCTGGGTCACATTGAAACAGTAACAGTTGTATAACAGTAATTATACAAACATTATACCAACATTGCAACAGGCAAGCTTATTCAAACATCTCACTAACAAGAACACAATAACAACAGTAACTAATAAAAAAAAATAAAAAAAAGGATAAATGATTTAACAACACTGAACATACTGAACAGAGGCAGGGAAAAAGGACAGAGGAAGAAGACTTGTCCGTTGTCAACAGCATCAACGGTCCAACTGTAGAGATCAAGAAAGGAAGAGGCTATGAGGAGGAGTACAACAGAACACTGCTCTCTAGGAGATTGTTTACTGATGTAAACTAAGTTGATGCAGTCTTAAAATTATGATTCTAATCCAGGTTTTCTATTTCAGGAGAGAAAGAAATGGCTCATAATCATTACTAAAAAAAAAGCTTTATCATCGGCACTAGTGAGGATTAAAAAAAAACATTCTCTGCAAATTACATACATATGTAAAACATTTGCGCATTTCTTTTTTTTACATTAGCTCACTAAAAGCAAAAAAAAGCCTTACCTCCAACAGCTGGTGTTATCGTTGCGGGAAAAGGGAAGTGCCGAAGTGCTTCAGAAACTGCCGTAAAGCAGTACCTCTGACAGTATGACAATGTGTGATGTCAATCGCATGTTTTTAACGCCTTTTTAGAACAGATACGTGACCTTAAAAAATTCAATATTCAGCTGAGTTTATTATCTTAGCCCCTCCTTTTGAACGCAACTTTCAAATTACTTGACAAAAAATGACATCTTGAGAAAAGTTCTGGACGCGCCTGCGAGCGCCCGCGTGGTACAGAGGATTATTACTGCAACCAGTCCAGAAAACCGGACTAACCAGCGAGTGCCCATTCTCATCATATTAGACATTCTCTGGTGAAGCCCTCAGGACTACTCTGCATGTATTAACTGTGGCTAAACATCAACTGCACTGAAGTCATCATATCTTCATAAGTTCTCATTTTCAAATGAGTATGAATACTATATTGTTATTTGAAGCCAGTGTCAGTCTTGACTGTGGGTGGTGTGGGTCCTCTGTGTCTGCTAGTGTCTAAAATACAGTAATATTTTTGTCTACATTATCAAACTGAACTACTTCCATTTTGAGGAGCACAGGGCAACGAAGCACATTAGCCAATAAGAGGACCGAAAAACGAAATGAGTGGTAAATTTGTTTTGTTAAAGAGGACCTATTATGCTATTTTCGACTTTTATGACCTATAAACGTTGTTATAATGATTGACAGTCATGTTTAACCATACTAAAGTGTGAAATAATGACGTACATGCATTTTGACGTATTCCCTGCTGACTGTCTGGGGTGGCTGTGCAGAGCAGATATATATATTATAATATAATATAAATAATATAATAATATAATATAATATAAATAATGTAATATAATATATATATCTATGGTGCAGAGCGCTAAACACCGATTCACTTGTTCACATTTCTGGGAAATCATCTACGTAGAGGTACTCCTGCCACGCCCCCATATGCCTGGTCAAATCTGCCTGCGTGTGGAGCTCGACCATGGACATATTAAAGGATGGACCACAGACTGGAAAATGGCCGCCCATTCATTCCTATGCAAACTGCTCAGTGGCGCAGGGTAACATCAGAGAATGTCTAATATGAGGAGAACTGGCACTCGCGGGTTAGTTCCGGTTTTCTGGACTGGTTGCAGTAATAATCTTTGACCACGCGGGGCGCTTGTAGGCGAGTCCAGAATGAATGGGAGCCAACGGGGTTTTATCCTCAGAATCCACTTTTCTTACGATTTTTTGTCAAGTAATTTGAAAGTTGCTATCAAAGGGTGGGGCTAAGATAATAAACTCAGCTGAATACTGCATTTTTTAAGGTCACGTATCTGTTTCTAAAAAGGGTTAAAAACATGCGATGACGTCACACACTGTAATACTGTCATAGGTACTGCTTTACGGCAGTTTCTAAAAGCACTTCCCTTTTCCCGCAACGATAACACAGCTGTTGGAGGTAAGGCTTTTCTTTTTGCTTAATACCCTAGTTACAGAGTTTTAGTGAGCTAATGTAAAAAAAGAATGCGCGAATGTTTTACATATTTATGTTACTTACAGAGAGTGTTTTTTTCTAATCCTCACTAGTGCCGATGATAAAGCTTTTTTTTTTATTAAACGATTATGAGCCATTTCTTTCTCCTAAAATAGAAACCTGGATTAGAATCATAATTTTAAGACTGCATCAATTTAGTTTACATCAGTAAACAATCTGCTAGAGAGCAGTGTTCTGTTGTTCTCCTCATGCCTCTTCCTTTCTTGATCTCTACAGTCGGACCTTGATGCTGTGACAACGGACAAGTCTTCTTCCTCTGTCCTTTTCCCCTGCCTCTGTTCAGCATGTTCAGTGTTGTTAAATCATTTCTCTTTTTTTTTAGTTACTGTTCTTATTGTGTTCCTGTTAGTGTGATGTTTGAATAAACTTGCAATGTTGGTATAATGTTTGTATAATTACTGTTATACAACTGTTACTGTTTCAATGTGACCCAGACAATATTTCTCATTTAACAAACATGTAGCTTATAATGTGTTGCGTGGCAGAGCAATTATATTCAATGGCTTAAAACAAACCCATCTGTAAAGATCAGTGAATGCATAGAAATCAATGACAAGTGGTGTAGATGGTTTTCCCTCTGTGCAAGGTCATTAGCCCAAGTCCTACAAAAAAATAACGACTGTAATAGCAGATGTTGAAGTTGTTAAATCGTTAACTAACCATGTGTATGGAACAATCGGTTAAGGTAAGTTAAGTGCTTGAGTCTCGACACTTAAGAGAATGTCTAGCGCGCAACTTGAATAAGCCATGTGCGATATTACTCGGGCTCCAGCGCAACTTTCCTTACCAGGTGAAGCCTCAGGTAGCCTAGGACCATTCATACAGGAGCAAGCAAGAACGTTACCCTTTTCTGTCCTTGGGAAACGAAAAGACGGACAATCCGTTTCCACTGTAAGTGCAGTTTATCATTGCACATTTACGAGGCATTTCTTTTTTAAACTATCTTTATTTTCGAAAAATAGACAATGACAGATTAAATGATATTGAGCGGGATATTGACTGTATTATTTAAGGCGGTCATACCGTACCTACCATGTATATAACACATTGAACATTGAACACAAGAAATGGAAGAAATTCCATTTATGCCCATGTACTTTCACCATACATACTATCTAAAAAATAAAAGGGCCTGCAGGAAAATATAAATACAGTACGCAAAAATTTTGTTAACACGTTTCTGATTGCTCTTCAGCTTCAGATGCCGTCCAGAGGGGTCTCTGGTCGTAATCAGTCGCAAGTCCGCCCCTGACCAATCAGCATTCATTAGCAGAATGCTAGCGTGTATGGCCAACAACGGCCCAAACTGTAAGAAATCGAAAGGACATAAGTACTCACTCAATTGACTTTTGAACCATAATCTATATTGAACTTGCAATCTACAATAAAATGTGCGATATTTCAACGACAAGCAGGTGAAAGAGGCATAATTAGCCGTTTAGCCCCATAGACTCCCATTCAATCTGGACTCGCCTGCGATCACCCCCAGTGGATTTCTCATGGAACTACAACCGAAATCGGTACAATGGGGGCGTATAGGGAGTGCCCAGGCTCTTCGTAGACGAGCTCTGGTAACATCAGAGCCCATCTGCTATTACAGTCGTTATTTTTTTGTAGGACTTAGGCTAATGACCTTGCACAGAGGGAAAACCATCTACACCACTTGTCATTGATTTCTATGCATTCACTGATCCTTACAGATGGGTTTGTTTTAAGCCATTGAATATACCGTAATTGCTCTGCCATGCAACACATTATAAGCTACACATGTTTGTTAAATGAGAAATATGGTCTGGGTCACATTGAAACAGTAACAGTTGTATAACAGTAATTATACAAACATTATACCAACATTGCAACAGGCAAGTTTATTCAAAAATCACACTAACAAGAACACAATAAGAACAGTAAAAAAAAAAGATGATTTAACAACACTGAACATACTGAACAGAGGCAGGGGAAAAGGACAGAGGAAGAAGACTTGTCCGTTGTCACAGCATCAAGGTCCGACTGTAGAGATCAAGAAAGTAAGAGGCATGAGGAGAACAACAGAACACTGCTCTCTAGCAGATTGTTTACTGATGTAAACTAAATTGATGCAGTCTTAAAATTATGATTCTAATCCAGGTTTCTATTTTAGGAGAAAGAAATGGCTCATAATCGTTACTAAAAAAAAAGCTTTATCATCGGCACTAGTGAGGATTAGAAAAAACACTCTAAGTAACATACATATGTAAAACATTCGCGCATTTCTTTTTTTTTACATTAGCTCACTAAAACTCTGTAACTAGGGCAAAAAAAAAAGCCTTACCTCCAACAGCTGGTGTTATCGTTGCGGGACAAGGGAAGTGCTTTAGAAACTGCCGTAAAGCAGTACCTCTGACAGTATTACAGTGTGTGACGTCATCGCATGTTTTTAACGCCTTTTTAGAACAGATACGTGACCTTAAAAAATGCAATATTCAGCTGAGTTTATTATCTTAGCCCCACCCTTTGATAGCAACTTTAAAATTACTTGACAAAAAATTACATCGTGAGAAAAGTGGATTCTGAGGATAAAACCCCGTTGGCTCCCATTCATTCTGGACTCGCCTACGAGCGCCCCGCGTGGTCAAATTATTACTGCAACCAGTCCAGAAACCCGGAAATAACCCGCGAGTGCCAGTTCTCCTCATATTAGACATTCTCTGGTAACACATACAGGAGCGATTTGCTTCCGCGTTACGGGGCCAAGACACGTGACCAATTCCGTGACGTACCGGATGCAGAGATCTTCTTCTTCTTCTAGTTTAGTGGAGGATCATAGTTTTTCCCCATATACCGCCACCTACTGGACTACTACACAGGAGTTTGTGACAAGGACGTTGGCAAATGATACTTTGAATCATAAAAATAAATTCAAAGAAAAAACCAAACTAACGAAACAAAATAAACAAAATAAAACAAACTAACAAAAGAAATGAATAAATAAAAATAAAAATAAAAAATATATACTTAAGGTTAAATTCTTCTAATTAGGTTAGTATCTTTTAGCTAATTTATCAGCAATTTCATTGCCATATATTCCATGGTGGGCTGGAATCCAACAGAACTGAATAACTAAACCAAGGCTTATAATATTTAAAAGAAGATGCTTTACCTCTATCACCAAATCTTCACGTATTGAATTATCTGTTATAAAACTTAGTATCTACAACCCATCTAAGAGCGGTTATTTTTTGTGGCCATCTCGATTGAGTATACTGATAAAGTCACCCACTCTATATCTAGCTTTTTTTATTGTAACACTTGGTTCAAATCCTATTTCTTACACATGCAGCCATTTGGACACCATTATATGATAGCTGATAACCAAGGTACACACTGTAATACTATAATCAAGAGGACATACAGGCAGTTCAAATAAAAAGAGATAGAACTTTATTGATCTGGAAACTTCATAAATATGTAAGATTGCTCCATATAATACCATAGTAACATAGTGAACGTATGTAGGCCTAAAAAATTCAGTTCAATGTTATTGCTTAAGAAACAGATTCCTTCCCACTAACTATTTACGAAAAATGCAATCAATAATTTATATAAAAGTAAATGTTTACATATCTACCAGCAACGAAGTTGGAGTAGCCTACCCAAATAATGAATTGTAATACACCAACATTGTCAACTGTCATACATAGCTAACCATAACCCTGTCATACATAGCTAAACAAGCAAATGAAAATGAAATACCTACCAACGCAACTGAAATGTTAATATTAGACAATTAACAATATTTTGAAAATTACGTAGGTCTCCCATAATCATTCAGGTAATCAATGCGTCCGTGCCTGTTACAGCTATTTCAATGAACTGGTTCACCTCGTACCTCACTGACAGAACTGAGCACGTTGCCCTGGGCAAAGCAAAATCACACACCAACAACGTCACCTGCGGTGTCCCCCAGGGCTCGGTGTTGGGCCCCACACTGTTCTCACTGTACATGCTCCCCCTGGGTAGTGTCATTAGCAGGCATGGCTTGTCTTACCACTGCTATGCTGATGATACACAGCTCTACATCAGGACAACCCCCACTTCTTCTGCCCCTCTGCCAACATCCACACTGACCACCTGCCTGGAGGAGATAGAGGCGTGGATGAAGCTCAACTTCCTACAACTTAACAGCCATAAAACGGAAGCCATCCTTATTGGCACGCCACATCAGCTCCGCTCCCCCACCATCACCAATATCACCTTCTCTGGCAAAAACATCCCCCTTTCCACATCCGTCACCAACCTCGGTGTTAAAATGGACCCACAACTTAATTTTGACACCCACATCAAACACCTCTGTAAGACAGCTTTATACCACCTCAGGAACATCGCCAAACTCCGCCAATCACTCACCCTGGCTGATGCAGAGAAGCTCGTCCATGCCTTTGTCTCCTCCAGGTTGGACTACTGCAATGCACTCCTCATTGGGATCCCTGGCAAGAGCATCCAGAGGCTCCAATACATTCAAAACAGTGCTGCCAGGGTCCTGATGAGGGTGCGCAAGCATGACCACATCACCCCCATCCTGAAATCACTGCACTGGCTCCCTGTCTCACTCAGAATTGAGTACAAGGTCTCCCTCCTCACCACCACCAGTGCCTTCACGGACTTGCCCCCCTCTACCTTCAGGAACTCCTCACCCCCCCGACAAACTCACGTACACTCCGTTCAGGATCCACTCACGCCCTCCAAACCCGACATACGAAGCTGTGCACCATGGGTGATCGGGCCTTTTCTGCTGCTGCCCCTAGACTATGGAACGCCCTCCCTGACCACCTGAGGGCTCCACAGACTACAGCTCTTTTTAAACGGAACCTCAAAACCCATCTCTTTAAAAGAGCATTTAGCTAAACTTTCTTTGAGGTTCCCCCTTTTTAATAGTTTTTTGGTATTTTTTTCTCTGAAGCACTTTGAGATTCTTGAATATAAAGTGCATTATAAATAAAATGTATTATTATTATTATTATTATGTGTGTTATATATCCGTGTTCAACGCCATTCATGTTAAGTAAAAGGACAAATCTCAGACTTTGGAAGTTAATGGAGTTAATGGAAGTTAATTCGGAATTTAATTTAATTCGGAGGTTAATGGAGCCGTGCACTTCAAATAGGTCCATAGCAAGGAGCCGTTTGTTTCAGTACGACTCCTTTCAGCTGCCCACCCAACATAAACTGCTAATAAAACGCTTGAGGAGGCGTTTTGAAAAGAAAAACTTACATTTTTTTAGAACAGGGTAGAAATATAATTATGAGCCTTTGATTGATATCCAGACATTTTTTGCGGAGACACAATCCTGTTCCCCACTTGTATTGGAGTGGACGGCGATATCTACTTCTGGGCCACATGAAATGACGGACCCCCGTCCACTGCCAGCTTAAACAGCTGCAATACCAGGCTTGGCCTCTGAGCACTGGTGGATTGCGGAAGTAAGCGCCTATCCTGGGGGCCTGAGCTCGACTGCCCTTCGCAGGTCTTCCGGAAGCTAACCAATCACAACGGAGTGGGGTTGGCAGGAGGGGGTGAGGGGGTGGAGAAGGACGAAACCGAGCGTTGACAGAGAATGCTGAAAGCACCCAGATGAGAGGAGTTTCCCCAAAATCGACATCGTTTTTTTGCTGTGATTAGTGTGAGGTTGCACTATAGGAGTCATTAATAAGAAATTAAGACCAGAAAAGTAGTATAATAGGGTCCCTTTAAGTTTGAACCAAAAACGAATAAACGAGCTGAACTTTTATTTTCGTTTTCTTGTCAAAACGAAAAAAACGGCTTGTTTTCTGGTTTCTGCTTGTGTCAATTATTCCCAGAAAACAGTAAGAAAACGTACCTTGCTCCTCTAGAATCAACATCAGAGTTCATGTTGATTCAATGATTTAATGTTGACAACGGAATGTTGATTTAACATAGTTTCAATGACTGTTTGCTATCTGGGTATTGGCCTGTATTTAGGACTTACTTATTCACATTAGGAGGAGCATTTCTAAGTTTCGTTTCTGAGTCGGTTCTGAGTTTCGTTTTTGAGTAGGTTCTGTTTTATCAGTAAACGGGAAGCGCTCCCTATGTATAAAGGGAAGGCGGGTCTTAGCCTCTGACAGTCCACTCTGCTGCACTTCTACAACCAGGATGAGGTAGGCTACACTTATTTAACCATTCGTATCCATTATAATAGTGCCGTTAATATTGTATTATTGTCATGTTCAACTTTAGATGATGCTTCTTTTTTTGGTATTAAGCTGGCTTATTTCAGGGACCTTCTCGTCAAAGGATGCCTGCTACTTCTACGTTCCAGACTGGGCGTAGTCCTAGAATAAAATATCGATTAGAACAGGTCTACTACCTGGACCCTAATACATCATAACCATAAATATGTTTATGTGTGAGTGTGCTTGGTGTGTGTGTTCGCGTGCGTGGTTGGGTGCATGTGTGTGCGTGCCTTAGCCTTTGTATTGAATAATTATTTTGAGTAAAACTGATTATAATCAACCATCATTTTAATTCTGAAGGCAAAATGAGGACACAATAAAGCAGAATCGGGCACTAAGCAGTTAACTTGTAGCATCCATTAACCCATGAGGAGTTGGTCACATGAGGTGTCGCATTCTGACGCTCCTATTGGCTCGTGTTGGAGTCACCTGTCCCTAGGTGTTCCCGCCAAGATCGCTAATTGCAACAAGGTTATCCTATTGGTTGATTGACCTCATCAACCGTAACACTGGCTGTCTCTTTATTCTGTTCCTTTTTACAGGAATCTCGACAGGAACCATGAGTTTTAAGAGGCCCATGGAAACTCGGTAAGTTGGATCTGTTATCTCTTTTAAAATATGTAAGTGGCCTGAAAACGCAATGCATATACAATACAATTACAGTACACATCACGTATTGCTGTGGTGGTGCTTAAGGGGGAGTGATGAATGATCATATACATGAAGAGTTTTCAGGATATTTATCTGGGCATGAGAAAGTTTGAAAACTAAATGGACTAAATTTTAGTATAAATACAACAATCACACAACTATGTA